>NC_080162.1:11411765-11692862 GCF_950295315.1 Erinaceus europaeus
TTTTTTTTTGTCTCCAGTGTTATTGCTGGGGCTCGGTGCCTGCACTACTTATCCACTGCTCCTGGAGGCTATTCTTTCCCCTTTTGTTTCTCTTGCTATTGTTACCATTATTGTTACTGCGGTCACTGCTGTTAAGAGAGGACAGAGAGAAATCAAGAGAGGAGGGAAGACAGAGGGGGGGAAAGAAAGACAGACACCTGCAGACCTGCTTCACTGCCTGTGAAGCGACCACCCCCTGCAGGTGGGGAGCCCGGGGCACTAACTGGGATCCTTACGCCGGTCTTTTGAGTTTTGTGATCCCTTAAGTTCTCTAGATCAGATTCAACCTCCAACACAGGAATCACATAACCTGTACATTTAGAGCCAGACAGTATATAGCGGTTCTACAAACTGAGGGAAAAAGTACATTTTCAGATCTTGCTTTTATCCTGATCAAACTATTCCTCCAATATGACCAGATCTGTTAGGTTTCCAGAGGAATCTGTATTTGAATTCTGGTTTGGAAATATGAACACTGCCATTCTGCTTTTACTATGTTGGTTTCTACCTGTAAACGCCGACTCTCGGGCGGTAGTGCAGCGGGTTAAGCGCATGTGGCACAAAGCGCAAGGACTGGCGTTAAGGACCCCAGTTCGAGCCCCCAGCTCCCCACCTGCAGGGGTCGCTTCACAGGTGGTGAAGCAGGTCTGCAGGTATCTTTCTCTCCCCCTCTCTGTCTTCCCCACCTCTCTCCATTTCTCTCTGTCCTATCTAACAACAACAACATCAGTAACAACAATAATAACTACAACAACAATGAAAAACAACAATGGCAACAAAAGGGAAAATAAGTGAATAAATATTAAAAAAAAAAACCCTGATGACTAGTCTTCATCCAGATCACTTTAATTTTTAATTTCTTTTTTTTTTAATTGCATGGAAGTCTAACCGACCGAGCAAACCGTAAGGTATTTCAAACATACACCGGGAGGACCTGACACATGCACACAGTGGGAAAGGCTTCGCCACTGCTGGTCCACTGATGTATCTGGTGAGCGCCGTGTGGTCGGCAGTTAGTGAGCACATTCAGCTCTGCTCTCTGCACACCCTCATCACACATCCAGGGCTGTCGACTACAGCCATCACCTTACGCATTAGTCCCTCAGGCCTCACTCATCGTGTGGTAGAAAACGGATTCCCTTCTGACTGCTGTTTATTCCATATCCACGCACCAGGCATCTATGATTCCGTGTGTGCCCAAAGCCAACGGGTACGGTTGCTGTGGAGAATATTGATTTGGCAGGCTGTCTGTGACTAAGCCAGTCTGGTGAACTGCCAAATTCCTTACTACTCTCCAGCAGCCTTTTCATTGCAGCCTAGTTCACATCAGACTAAGAGTTCCTATTGTGTTCCTAAAACACAAAACTACTTCAGCGAGTAATTTAGTATATAAAAAACAGTTTCTCTCAATTCACAACCCACCCCCACTCTGGGTTAATGGACTAGATTAATTACAGTTGTTGGCACATGGGTACAATTTCTCATCTCACTGAGATAGGTGTGTGCAAAGCACTCTCACTCCCACTTGAGGTCCACCGTAGTGGATCAGTCTTAACTATGTCTTCTCAGCAGAGAGACACTGCCCACCATCGAAAGGGCACGAAGTTGGGGAGGGGAGCAGCAGTGAGGTGGCTCCCAGGGCAGCACGTCTTTCTCACTGGGGCATTTTCCCATTTGCAAAGAACTAGATGATGCTTGGATGGGAGCGGCAGTGGGGGAAAAGGACGTTTGCAGAGAAAGCCAGTGAGAACTTGAGCCTAATTGGCATCAATGCACCACACACAGTTGCAGAAGGATCAGTGGCTATTTTCAACCGCACTGAACAACTGTCATGAACCATTTCTTATTTTCATCATCCCTATGGGAAAGCATAAGGTGAATCCCAAACATCTAGCTTAAATCAATCTTGGAAGGCATTCCAACAGAATTAACCCAAGATAATTAAGAAAGGGAAAATAAAGAAATAAAGGCTGTCAGATAAAGAAGACACACAAAGTTTGTTACAACACAATTTAAAAGGTACTTAAAAGATGAATATAAAGAGAGTATCTAATGTTTAAAAAAACTGAGCATTCTTAGAACCACATTAATCAAAACAGCCAGATTTACTCTTTCTTTCTTTAAAGAAAGACATATCCTTAAAAAACAAGCAAACAAACAGGGAGTCGGGCGGTAGCGTAGAGGGTTAAGTGCATGTGGCGCAAAGCACAACGACCGGCTTAAGCATCCCGGTTTGAGCCCTTCGAGCCCCCGGCGCCCCACCTGCAGGGGAGTCGCTTCACAGGCGGTGAAGCAGGTCTGCAGGTGTCTGTCTTTCTCTCCCTTCTCTGTCTTCCTCTCCTCTCTCCATTTCTCTCTGTCCTATCCAACAACAGCAATATCAATAACAATAACTACAACAATAAAACAAGGACAACAAATGGGAATGAATAAATAAATAAAATATTTTTTTAAAAAAACACCCAAAGAACAGCAGTGAATAAATATCCCCCCAACCTTCTGGGCTAGATAACATCTGAAGGTCAGTAGTAATTTAGCCCCATTTCTTATCAATTTATGATGTAGTCCCACAGTTGTTAACTGAAAATTCAGAAATTTTTCTATACACATCAAAGAGAAAAGAATGTGAAAAAAATAAACAGCAAGATTAACATGCTTTTCTTTTGGGTGAAAACAATAAGTGGTAATGTGATAATTTACCTGCCTACCTTTCCCTGCCTCCATACAGTTTTTCAAAGAACATCTGTCATTTTTACAATAGAAAAATTAACACCGAGAGCTTTAAAATGGGCAGTTTACTAGTAGTAACTTCACAGAAACTCATGCAATTACATACATCTTGTATTAAAAGGACCAATAAATCCTCAGATAAAAAGACAGTGAAGGTTAAGTATTTCTGTTTCCCAGATTATCTGGAAGAGATAAAATGGATCATATTTTACAACACAAAGATATAATAATAATAGTGGTTCAAAGACCTCTATAATTTAAGATTAGTATTTGATGTAAAACTAAGTCTGCACAATGGGCACGCAATCTCATCTCCTTAACACAAGGGACGCCTCAAAGAAAGTGGCCGTTCTTTGAACTCTGACAAGGGCACAGAGAAACCAGCAGGTACCACCCAGGGCTAGCAGGACAGAGTCTTGGCACTGCTGGAATCCACAGGGGCAGCTGTTAGCATGAATGGAACTCTCACAAGACCCAGTAGGACTATACATACTGTGGATTTCAGAAGTAGCCTTGTTCCACAAAAATAAACAAACAAAAAGCCAAAGGTAGGCCAGGCAGGCAGTGGTGCACCTGGTTAAGTGCTCACATAAAAGCCAAAGGTGCAAGCCGACACAGGAGACATGAGCTATTCAACTCCCTGCTATCTTGGTCAGAAGGATGCATGGATCATCTGTGTAAGCCAAGAGTCATGTCGGCTCTCTTTCTCTTTTGCCTCCAGGGTCATCACTGGGGCACGGCACCTGCACTACAAAGCCACTCTCCTGGAGGCCACTTCATTTCCCTTTTTGTTGCTCTTGTTCATCATTGTTTTAGTCATTATTGTTGTCATCGTTGTTGGATAGGACAGAGAGAAATGGAGAGAGGAGGGGAAGACAGAGAGGGGGAGAGAAAGACAGACACCTGCAGCCCTGCTTCACCACTCATGAAGCTTCCTCACAGCAGGTGAGGACTGGGGGCTTGAACCTGGGTCCTTGTGCACTGTAACATGTGCACTCAAGCAGAAACACCACCACCCAGCCCTGCCCCTTCATTTCCCTTGCTCGGTAACAGAGAAGAAACTCCGCTTCAGAAGCTCTTTTCTCTGTTCTCAGCAGCATCTCTGCTCCATGGAGTTCCTGCCTCCACACATGCACACCCCCACCCCAGCCGGAGCACTGCTCACCTCTGGCTGTTGGTGGTGCTGGGAACAGAATCCAGGACCTCTCAAATGCATGTCCTGCGTGCTGCCCCTGCTCTGTCTCTCGGGGCCCATCATCCACTTTTTACAACCTGTCTTCTCTCCTATGTCTGTCTCCTCTAGCATCACTGCCGGTCTACCCCAGTCTGTAAGTATCCTTCCTTCTCCTCTGGTCTCAGAGTCATCAGTCACTAAGGAACCCCGGGTCCCTCTCAGTTTCTTCTGGAAGGAAGGGGGAGCTGCTGCAGCGAAGAGGGAGAGGGAGCTAGCTGCTTCCCCCCACCACAGCACTGCAGGGCAACCCTCACCACGGTGCTCAGGGACACCAGGCTCCCTGAGCACAAGGTCGGGAACCTGAGGTCATCTTTCTTAGCAGAGGCGATGCTAACAGTAAGCGTCTAGTGCAGGCATGGTGAATTAACAATGGATGTGTGCCATCCACATCTGCTGAACTGCAACACAAGCAAGAAAGAAAATCATAGGGCTGTCGGGAAATTATGAAGATGTGGTTGAGCTTGGCAGGGCTTGACTTGAGGGGACATCCATCCTCTCCTCTTATCAGACTTATTATCTACATAATCATTGTTTTTCCTGAAAGATCCCCACCCATTCCATTCCTTTGATCTATCTTCTTTCTACCCTCAAGACCCTCCCTGCCTGCAGGGTATTATTAATCCTACCTGTTAAAACCTTCACAACAGTTGCTAAGGAAGTTCCTACTTTTCCCAGCCCTTTTGCCTTTCTCCGCCCCTTTCCAAACCATGTCAAGCCACTTCCGTTTCTGACTTACCACTTCTGGGTCTGCCCTTTAAAAACCTTGGCTCTCTGATCAATAAAGAAGTTGAATTGCCTCACCGCCACAAGTCTGTTCCTGAGTCATCTCTCTCGTGTCGCTGAGTGAGTAGCAGCCCAGGCTGGCTCCAGTTGGGTTCTCTCCAACCCAGAGAATACGAGCCCGAGCCCGCAAAGAAGCACCCCCCCATGCTAGCCTGGCAGGGGGTGGGGTGGGGGCCAGGTGGTGGCTCACCTGGTTAAGCGCACACTATGATGCATAAGTACCCGGGTTCAAACCCCTGTTCCCCACCTGCAGGGGATAAAGCTTCATGCGTGGTGAATCAGGGTTACAGGTGTCTCTCTCTCTGTGTCCTCCTCCCTTCTCAATTTCTTTATGTCTCTATCTAGTAATAAATAAATAAATGAAATTAAAAAAAAAAAAAGAAAATCACAGGGGGTGCTGGTCACAAATGACGTGAGAACATATATAGTCATAAGATGAAGAGATGGAAAGCCAGGCCAAAGAAGACGGTGAGAGCTTTGAGCATAATATCATATCTAAGCTCATGTTCCTGGAAAAAGGTCAGGGCATGGTGCCGGAGAAACTCAATGGAAACTTTCTTTATTAATGGCAGCAGCTAGAGTTGTTGGAGAGTTTAGATGTGAGTCACCAGGGATACAGTGGCATGATCAACATCGTCCGTGGCTTCCTTTACCTTATAAGAAACCTACAAGAAAGCGACTTACCAGAAATAAACACTTATCTGTTCAATTGCTTCTTATGCACCCAGTGATATGAGCAGAACCGGACATTATGTAAATACTGTCCAGCACATTTCCTAAGGAAGCTGATGAAACTTAAATAAGGCCGAAACGAGGGAGAGAGATAACAAACAGGTCCACAGAGATCTGGGGGTGGGTTCATCTGTGTGTCTTTCTCAAAAGGCAGGTCCTGACCTGTCACTGAGTGGCAGACTTAGTGTATTCAGTTTGAACATACATTTTGCTTAAAAAAAAAAACAAAAAAAACAGAAATGAACAGAAAATCAGTACAAGGTACATATGAAACTGATCCACAGAGCCAGGCAGTGGCACAGGTGGTAAAGTGCACACATAATGGTGCTCAAGGACCCAGGTTCAAGCCCCCGGTCCCCACCTGCAGGGGGGAAGCTTTACAAGTGGTGAAGCAGGGCTGTGGGTGTTTCCCTGTCTTTCCCCTTCCTTCTCAATTTTTCTCTGTCTCTTTCCAATAAAAAATTTTAAATATATATTTTTTTTAAAAAAATGAAACTGACCATAGGCTGGCTTACTGTGAAAAGGTGACATAACTAAAAGCAGCTGAAAATGGGAAATTCTCCACATTTAAAAAACAAAACTGCATACTGTACTTTTGAAACTAGGCTGAACTCCTAGACAGGTCAAACCACCAACATGCTAAGATGAACAAGAATACCCCACTTGAAAAAAAAAGTAAACTTTCACCCCACATCTGACCACATAACCTTGGGACAAATCCCCCTTTACTGACAGCTTCATCCTTCTGCGTGTGGGTGTGTGTGCGTGTGTGCGTGTGTGTGCGTGTGTGTGTGTGTGGTGACTTTTCTCTCTCCTTAGAACACAATTTTAGATTCTACCTGAAAGTGTACTCCCTAAAACTGTGATTTCTTGATGCCAAATAATTCACCTTATCTTTTTAAAAAATATTTATTTATTCCCTTTTGTTGCCCTTGTTGTTTTATTGTTGTAGTTATTATTGTTGTCATTGTTGGATAGGACAGAGAGAAACGGAGAGAAGAAGGGAAGACAGAGAGGGGGAGAGACAGCGACACCTGCAGATCTGCTTCACCGCTTGTGAAGTGACTTCGCAGGGGCTCGAACCGGGTCCTTGTGCTTTGTACCACGTGCACTTAACCCACTGCGCTACCGCCCAACTCCCGCTCACCTTATCATCTTAATGGTCTCCTAAATGTTACCAATCTGGTTACAAGAACAATGGTGTGCCTGAGTTGTCAATGTGAACTTCTTTCTTGCACGTGTAGCCTGCATAAGATCAATTTTATAACCAAGAGATCAAAAAAGTTTAATTAAGTATGGATCCTGGAAGGCAGCGTGGAAGACAAGCCCTCCCAGTAAAACTAGGAATTGGGTACAGTATGCGTTTCAATCAGAGGATGACAAGAGGTCATCCTCCAAATCTGAAATTAGTTTTCTTCAAAGGGAAGAGGGACCTTAACTCAGGGGGGCACTTCCCTCACTCTGGGAGCTAAACTGTGGTCACTTCAATGGATGCTAGGAAGTGAAAGTTCCGACTCTAACTGTAACATCGACATGAGTAACCTGCTTTGGGAGGGAAGTACAGCTCAGGCAAGAGAACAGAAAACGGAAGGACAAAGGCACTCAGTGAAAATCACTATCAAAAGCAACAGTACAAGACATATTATATAATGAAGATTATGGCAGCTTGTGTAGCACTGACAATTCCAGTGCGACCACACAAGAGGGTGAGGTCATAAGCATGGAAACAAAGAATGCATTCATTTCAACTGGCAAAAAAGAAAAAAAAAAATTCCCCTAAATGGTGATTAAAATTACTTTAAAAAAAATTTTTAATATTTATTTATTTAATTTCCCTTTTGTTGCCCTTGTTGTTTTTATTGTTGTTGTTGTTGTTGATGTTGCTGTTGGACAGGACAGAGAGAAACGGAGAGGAGGCGAAGACAGAGAGGGGGAGAGAAAGATAAGACACCCCCAGACCTGCTTCACCGCCTGTGAAGCGATCCTCCTGCAGGTGGGGGGCCGGGGGCTCGAACCGGGATCCTTAGCCAGTCCTTGTGCTTCACGCCATGTGCGCTTAACCCACTGAGCTACCGCCCGACTCCCTAAAATTGCTTCTAATTTTGCACCATATACTGTAAAATTCCCAACCTTTAATCATCTTAGACACACCCAAAACAAAGGGGAGAAAGTTTTACTCTGCTGCTTTTCTCCATTCTAATACTCCTCAGCTATTAAAAATGGTGAGTTCACCTTCTTCCCCCCATCTTGGATGGAGCTTGAAGAAATCATGTTAAGTGAGATAAGCCAGAAAGAGAAGGATGAATATGGGATGATCTCATTCACAGACAGAAGTTGAGAAACAAGATCAGAAGGGGAAACGCTAAGTAGAACTTGGACTGGAGGGGTGGAGGGGGGTTCAGGTCCTGGAATATGATGGCAGAGGGCCTAGTGGGGGTTGAACTGTTAGGTGGAAAAGTGAGAAATGTTACACCATGTACAAACTATTATATTTTACTGTTGGCTGTAAACCATTAATTCCCCAGTAAAGGAATAAGTAAAATTTTTTTTTAAAGTCTCCATTTTAATTAAAATAGGGACACGATGGCCTAGATTTGCAATTACTAGTATGAAGCCTACTTAGCAAAGCACATACTCTATTACAGAAACTCATTTCTTTACTGACATCGATTTGGAACAAACCTATAAGTACAGTTATTAATTTTACAAGAATGCAAGCTTTAAACCTATTATTATTTATTTATTTATTTTTAAGAAAAGTACTGCATAACTCTAGTTTATGGTGGTGCTGGTAGGGATTGAACCTGGGACCTTGGGTGTTTCAAGCATGAAAGTCTTTTTTTAGTTTTTGGTTTTTTTAAATTAGTCATTTACAAAACTGTAAGATTAAATAGGGGTATATATAATTCCACACCGTCCCCCAACATCAGAATTCTGCCTCCCAATCTTCCTCCAGTGGCAACTGCATTAGTTCTCCCAAGGCCACAGATAGGGGTTGACTTCCTATCTATATCTATATCTATATCTATATCTATATCTATATCTACATATTTTGCCCATTTTTTTCCTAGGGTCCTGCCTTCACTTCCTTTGCAAGTAATAGGTGTCTATTACTACTTCTTAGTGTCCTTCCTTTTTCTGGCATGAAAGTCTTTTTTGCATAACCATTATGCTATCTCCCCACACCCCCTGGACATCATTTTAAAGGACTTACAGAGAGTCTTAGTTTAAAATGGCACAGAGATGCATGCTCTTCCCAGGCACAGACTAAGACTGCTCTTCTCTTTCTTGATACCAGTTCACTACCTCCACCTTGTGGCCACAACTAAACCCTGGGGGTCATAACTCCTGCTACCAAAGTCTTTGGAGACTGCGAACAGAAGTTGTTGCAACTTTTAGTAGTCATCACCCAGAAGTCTGTGACCCAGTGAAATTCTCACAATACCACCACTACGAGAATTTCAGTCCCAATCAGCAAGTATCAAGTATCAACAGTTAGTAGTTGGAGTCCCAAGAACTGAAACAAGAATTTCCAGAGCTTTAACTTGACCATTACTGAAGCAACTTTCCATCCTGGGAATATGTTAGGTAGAACCATAAAATAAGGAACTGTAGACTGTGGAGACAAAAACAGTCTTCTAAATTAGTAGAACTGAATTCTACTGCATCTGAATTCAAAAGATGAGTGGTAAAAATATATTATTTTTTTTAACTGAAAGGGATGAAGGTATGAAATTTCAAGGCTACTGTTATAGTTTGGGGGTAGGGGAAAACCACTAACATTACCCTCACTGCTTGAGGAAAATACTAGAAAGAGAAAGAAAAAAGAAAGAAAGAAAAAGAGAAAAAAGAAGGACAAAGACTATCAGCTTAGGGCCAGACAGGGACATTCAGATGTGCATTTCTGGTGACCGCAACCTGTCACCACCACAGGTCAAAGCTGAGCAGTGTTCTGGGCTCTCTCTTGGTGTGTGTGTCTCTCTTTCAGTCAGTCAATCAGTCTATTAAAAAAAAAAAGTGATGAAGTTTAGTTTGTCACCAGAAATCTGGTTTTTGTGCCATCACTGACAGGAAAGCAATGTGGAAATCACCAGAGGAAGTCCGCACTGTTTCATTTATCTGAGAAAGAAGAGGATTAAATGAAGCACTCACAGTAATCGGTGTTAAGTGTGACTTAGAAAGGACGTGACAGCAGGACCATAGAAGTGAATAAAAATGGGAGATAGACAGACAGGCAGACAAAGGGAGAGAGGGGTAGATAGATAAGAAGATAAATAGTCAACCTGTATTTGTGACCTGAGGAGAATGAGCAGTTTCTGCTGCAGGCAGATGGGGGCACAGAACTTTGGTGGGGGAACGATGTGGAATTATACAGGTTATAATTCTGTAAACCAATATTAAATGACTAATAAAAAAGAGTAAGTAAAAAAAAAAAAGACAAAAAAAAAACCCTCTTAGTTCTTCTCAAACCTTAGCTTTCAATCACAATGGTTCTGAGGTTATAAGATCAAGTCAGTATGAGTATGGGGGGGCCGGGCAGTAGGGGAGCAGGGCACTTGGTTAAACACACACTTTACAGAGTGTGAAGACCTGGGTTGGAGCCCTCGTTGCCCATTTGCAGGGAGGAAGCTTCATGAGTGGTGAAGCAGGTCGGCAGGTGTCATTTTGTGTCTCCCCTTGTCTAATAAAAAAAGGGGGGGAAGGGCCCTGGGAGAGGATTTATCTTGCAGGCAACAAGCTGTCGTGATAACTCTGGTGGCAAGAGGAGGAGGAGGAAGAAGAAGAAAAGGAGGAGGAAGAAGAAGGAGGATGTGGAGGAGGAGAACAACACAACAGTTCATGGGCGGCAGCACAGCAGGTTAAGCTCACGTGGCACAAAGCGCAAGGACCGGCATAAGGATCCCAGTTCGAGCCCCTGGCTCCCTACCTGCAGAAGGAGGTGAAGCAGGTCTGCAGGTGTCTATCTTTCTCTCCCCTTCTCTATCTTCCCCTCCTCTCTCCATTTCTCTCTGTCCCATCTAACAACAAGGGCATCAATAACAACAATAACTACAACAATAAAAAACAAGGGCAACAAAAGGGAAAATAAATATTAAGAAAACAAGTCAGCACAAACTAAGATACACTGAAAGATTTCAAACTTGGGCTAAACTAGACAACTCTGAACAAAAGGCTCTGTTAAATGATAAAAACGGAATTAGCAGTCGCATTGCAAAGAGCTGGACTAGGGGCCGGGTGGTGGTGCACCTGGTAAAGTGCACAAGGACCCAGGTTCAAGCTCCAGGGGCAAGGCTTCATGAGTGTTGAAGCAGGGACACAGGTGTCTCTCTGTCTCTATCTCCCCCTCCCTTCTCAATTTATCCCTCTGCTCTATCCAATAATAAATAATAAATAGGGGCCAGGCGGTAGCGCAGCAGCAGGTTAAGCGCACATGGCGCCAAGCGCAAGGACCTGTGTGAGGATCCCAGTTCGAGCCGCTGGCTCCCCACCTGCAGGATGTCCCTTCACAAGTGGTGAAGCAGATCTGCAGGTCTCTGTCTTTCTCTCCTCATCTCTGTCTCCCTATGTCTCTCGATTTCACTCTATCCTATCCAACAACGACAGCAGTAACAACAATAAATAATAAATAAAAAACAAAAACCCCCAAGAGTTGGACTATGACTATACTAACTTTTAGGTGAAAACGAGGTAGTAGTATATATGACTAGCACGTACTAACAGGAACCTATGGTCATTTTGTACCCTATGGAAAATAAAATCTCAGGACACTAGGATTAGAAAAATGCACTGGGGAGAATGACGGTCAGGGGCAACAGAAGGTTTCAAAGTTTGACACATCAATCTAATGGGCCACTGTCACTGCCCACAGGTGTGTGTTGTGTGTGTGTGTGTGTGTGTGTGTGTGTGTGTGTGTGTGTGCAGTGCACAGGAGGGTCGGGCGGTGGTTAAGCGCACATGGTGCAAAGCGCAAGAGTAAGGATCCCAGTTCAAGCCTCCAGCTCCCCACTTGCCGGGGGGTGTCACTTCACGAGCAGTGAAGCAGGTCTGCAGATGTCAATCTCTCTCTCTCCATTTCTCTCTGTTCTCTCCAACAACAACGACATCAATAACAACAATAACCTCAACAACGATAAAACAACCAGAGCAACAAAAGGGAAAAAAAAATAGCCACCAGAAGTAGTGGATTCGTGGTGCAGGCACCAAGCCCCAGCAATAACCGTGGAGGCAAAACAAACAAACAGGGAGTCAGGCGGTAGCGCAGCGGGTTAAGTGAATGTGGCACAAAGCACAACGACCAGAGTAAGGATCCCGGTTTGAACCCCCGGCTCCCCACCTACAGGGAAGTCGCTTCACAGGCGGTGAAGCAGGTCTGCAGGTGTCTATCGTTCTCATCCCCTCTCTGTCTTCCCCTCCTCTCTCCATTTCTCTCTGTCCTACCCAACAATGACATCAATAACAACAACAACTACAACAATTTAAAAAGGGCAACAAAAGGGAAACTAAAGAAATAAATATAAAAAATTAAAAAACAAACAAATAAACAACAACAACAAGAAAAAAAAGTACACAGAACAGTGTGAAGCCCAGAGGCAAGGACTGCAGTCCAAGATCAATATGAACAGGAACATAAGAATGGACTGCACACAGCTGCTTTCCCAACTCTGTGCATTCTTAACCTTGCTGTTGCTAATTTTTGTCTTTTCTTTCACTTCTGTTTAAAAGTGGGAAAACATATGTTTAGAGAAGTCAATGAACTTCATTCAAGGTTACACAACCTACTAGTAGCAGAACCAGGGAGAACAACCAGGTCTATGACTCCAGATCTGCACCAATAAATCTAGCGAGGAAAACACAGGCTGCACATTGTTTGCTAATAATTCAAAGAAGAGGTCCGGGAGGTGGCGCTGTGGATAAAGCATTGGACTCTCAAGCAAGAGGTCCTGAGTTCAATCCCCAGCAGCACATGTACCAGAGTGATGTCTGGTTCTTTCTCTCTCTCTCTCTCTCTCTCCTTCTACCTTTCTCATTAATTAATAAATAAAATCTTTAAGAAAAAAATAAAATAATTTAAGTAAGACAAATGCAAAGAAATTGTTCATTCTGAAGACTATCTGAAAGAAAAGTTTGGTTCCATCAAGAAGCACCACAGTACCGACGGATCTGCTGATCACAACCTGAGCAATGCAACCAGCAACCACCTCAGCACGCTTCACTGCAGACTGTGTTCAGAGACGTCAGGTACGGAACGTCAACCCTTCGGCTTCACTACTCTGGGGAGACCTTTCCTAGCTCATAGGACTCCTTAATTCCATTTCAGGTGGAGCACTTCTTAACAAACCTCAAAACCTAGATATAGACCAGGGTCGTGAGATAGGGCTTACGTAAATGCATCCGTAAGTCAGGGGGAAACATAAACCTTACAGCAAAAGTACACAATAATTTGCAGTCAGTCAATAAATAAAGCAAGTAAAAAGAACTAAAAAGATACCTTAAAGTACCTAGTAAAACAGTTTTCTACTTAGACCTAGATACCCTCCTCACATACCTATTAGACGTCTCCCAGTCACTCCAAAACTAACCCTGTCAGACAAAGTAAGGACTACAAAAGCTAAAAAGGGGCAAAAGACTGGCATACTTTTATGATAACTCTTTATTCAATACCAGGCCATCCCACCACCTGGGTCCCTATTCACACACACATGATGGGCCTAGACCTCTAACAGATTCCCCTCGCCACTTCATCAGGAACATAATGGGCCCCTCTCTTATCCCCTATAGGACCTGGCCTTCAGTGTGGATCAACAATAGTAGGGAATGTTCCATTCTCCGAAGCGAGGTTGGACAACGTACTCTACCTGAGGAAGATGGGTTCTGAAATTAGTGCAGTCTGGAGTGTTCCTAGCCAGGGCCAAAGAATGTGAGCTCAGACCTACAGGGATGAAGAGGCTACATAGACTCCTGTGCTGAATATGTGCCCCAGTTCAAATTGATGAGGTTTACAGTTAACAATACCTATATACTTTTCCCATACTTGGGAGCTACTCTTCCCTTACTTATCCAGCTTTCTAGTCCTTTTTCCAACTATGACACCATCTCCCCAGACAAAAACCTGGGTCCACCTGCATATCAGATGTCAGGCTCAGGAGAAAAACTAGTAAAATCAGGGCCCACTGGAATGTAACTAAAATAGACCTACTAGCTTTTTCCAAAATGGAGACCCTAGATCTTCATCTGAAATATTCTTGCCTTTAGGTTCATGATTAGTCAACAATTTGTTCTGCTTTCCATCTTAACTCTTTTTCAGCCACCAGGTTCCAGATGCTACCATGATGCCAACCTGACTTCCCTGGGCAGATGACCCCAACAATGTGTCCTGGAGCCCTGCTTCTCCAGAGCCCCGCCCTACTAGGGAAAGAGAGAGGCAGACTGGGAGTATGGACCGACCAGTCAATGCCCATGTTCAGCGGGGAAGCAATTACAGAAGCCAGACCTTCTACCTTCTGCAACCCTCAACGACCCTGGGTCCATGCTCCCAGAGGGCTAGAGAATGGGAAAGCTATCATGGGAGGGGGTGGGTTATGGAGACTGAGTGGTGGGAATTGTGTGGAGTTGTACCCCTCCTACCTTATGTTTTTGTTCATTAATCCTTTCTTAAATAAAAAATTTAAAAAAAAAAATAGCCGAATGGTTATGCCTGAGGCTCTAAAGTCCCAGGTTCAACACCGCCCCCCCCCCCACACACACATACACATACACACACCACCACAAGCCAGAGTTGAGCAGTGTTCTGGTTAAAAAACAAACAGTATTGCACCAAAGTAAAAGACTCTGGGATGGGTGGAGGGGTGGCAGAAGACCTAGTGGGAGTTGAACTGTTACGTGGAAAACTGAGAAATGTTCTGCATGTATGTACAAACTACTGTATTTACTGTCGACCGTGAAACACTAATCCCCCAATAAAGAAATTAAAAAATAAACCACACATTCATTCTCCCCGCCTACAGAAGCAAATAACATTTCCTGCCTATACATCAGGACATCACAACATCTCTCCTGAAACTTGACTGAGGTGAGGAGGGCGTAGAGAGAAGGACAGAAGGCAGGTGCTATGTAGACCTGTCAATGTCAACTTCCAAAATGAAATCCTCCACTCCGGGAAGAGAAGGCTGACAAAATGGATTTTCACTTACCTTCTCGGGGAATCTTAAAGTTTCACAGAACAAGCTGATGATAGAAGGCGGAAATATATAGAGAAAAAGAGAAAACAGCCATAAAATCTTACTTGTTCTAATGTCAGCTGTTTAGAAATGGTATCATTCTCCAGTTTTTTAATCTTCTTCATCAGTTTGTTGACCTGGAATTCCTGTTCCTGTTCGAGATGCTGTTCAAGTTCGGCTTTCTCATGTTGCAGCTAAGAAAAAAAAAAAACACACACACACACACAAAGGTAAAAAATCAAAAGTGTGGAACACTGGTTTCAACAGTTGTTTCCAAGAGAATAAGAGGCATTCCCAACATTTGATTCATTTCTGCTCATGCATTCAAATGCACACTTAGCAAGCTGTTCCCAACCAGTGTCTGTTAAGACATATACTACCACGTCAAACAGTGCAGGGCAAATACATGAGAGCAGGAAATCATAATAAGAGACAGATTTCAACTTTTTTTTCTATTTTTATTGGGTAGGACACAGAGAAACTGAGAGGGAGAGAGCAGAATAGATATCAGCAGACCTGCTTCACTGTTTGTGAAGCTTCCCTACTTGCAGGTGGGGCTCAAACCCAGCTCTTCGCACTTGGTGATGTAATAAGTGCGCTCAATGGGGTACATCACCACCAAGTCCCCAGACTTCTTTTTTTTTTTTTTTTAACCAGAGCACTGATTGGCTCTGGCTTATGGTGGCGCCTCAGGCTTGAGAGTCTCTTTGTATAACCATTATGCTGCTTACTCTCCCACCCAGATTTTTAACTTTTTAAAAAAATATTTATTTATTCCCTTTTGTTGCCCTTGTTTTTTTTATTGTTGTAGTTATTGTTGTTATTGATGTCGTTGTTGGTAGATAGGACAGAGAGAAATGGAGAGAGAAAGAGAAAAAGACAGACACCTGCAGACCTGCTTCACCGCTTGTGAATCGACTTCCCTGTAGGTGGGGAGCTGGGGGCTCGAACAGGGATCCTTATACCGGTCCCTGAGCTTTGTGCCGCGGGCGCTTAACCTGCTGCTGCGCTACAGCCCAACTCCCGACTTTTAACTTTTAAGACCACGTACATCAGTGGTTGCTTCTGCAGGTAACAACTGGGAGGGAGAGAACAAAGTTAAAAGGTGATTTGCTTTCCAAGTACCTATCCTTTGGAAACACCACCACCCATAGGCATCAAATTTAATGCATCTACAAATAGAAATCTCACACCGTCCGGATTTAATAAGTGAATCCGCTTTACTTAAACTTACATAACGTGTATAGAGGAAGAGCTGTTACAATAACAAAACATTTAGCAGGTTATTTTTAACGCCATTTCCCAATGTACTACTAAGCATACTTTGGCAAAAGATCCGTGTGATTAATTATCTCGCACTGATGAGATTAGACATCACACTTCCTACAGATTTCCTCCAAAACAAGAATGAGCGAAGAAGCTGCTGGTTTTTATTTTTATTTTAGATTTTATCAGTCTGATTTTCATGAGAGACACGGAAAGGGAGAGAAACGTCAGAGCACTGCTCAATTCCGGCTTATGGTGGCGCTAGAGACTGACCCTAGGGGCATGGATGTCTTTTTGCAGAACCACCATGCTGCTGGCTCACGCACTTAAGAAAAACAAGCTTCCAGTATATTTTAAAAAATAAACTCCAATATTCAAATCCAAAAATGAATAAAAGACATCCACTGGACACAAGACAACTGGGATTCTCATGAACACTGATGCAATATTCCCAACAACCTTAACAAGGCTATTTTAGTAGGCGCTGAAGGGAATGGGAGTCGGGAGACCTGAGAAGTGTCTGGACTGTGGGGAGATTAAGGACAGGCTATCAAAAGCCATGAAGCTGGGTCTCATTTGGATGGGGAGAGTCTAACATGACACCATTTTGGTGATTACCTTCAAACTCACTTCTTCAGGTAGGCTCTGTATTCCAGGTGCTTCCCGTGTGTGAGTGTGTTAGGAAGACACAAGGGTGTCCGTTAACAGGTGTGCATCCATCATCCAGTTCCACAGGTAAAGGGACTAGACTCCAAATATCACCCTCGACTTCAAGCATCATCCACAAACTATCTACTTACTATCTGTGCCTCTAACCAACTGCTATGCAAAGCAAAAACAAATGGGCCACCGGCCTCGGGTTCAATTCATTTGCTAGAAGGGCTGACAGGACCTGGGGAACCCTTCAAGTGCCTAGATCACCAATTTAGTGACTTACGATCAATTCAAAGGCTATAGTAAGTCAGCGACAGATGAAGCTATCTTTTGTTAGTGTGTTAGGAAGATACAAGACACCCTGCGCTTTGCACCACATGCGCTTAACCCACTGTGCTACTGCCCAACTCCCAATTTGTTTTTAAGAATTTATTTCTTCATAAGAAAGATAGGAGAGAAAGAATCAGACATCACTCTGGTACATGTGCTGCTGGGGACTGAACTCAGGACCTCATGGTTAAGAACTGAATGCTTTATCCACTGAAGTCCAAATGTTTATGGCAAATCACAGCCCTGAACTTCATTCAGTCTCACTGTAACCTAGCCAAGGGTACTATAAACAATGTAGAAATCTTCGTTGATCCTGATCCATGTTTGTCAGTCATTCCCAACCCTCTATACATTTAACACAACCTCCACTGCTCTGAAAACAAATATTTGGCTTTAAAAAAAAAAAAAAGTTTAAAGATTGACATAGTCTTCTAGTATTGGAAATGTCAACTAAACAGATATTGTTTTTTCCTCCAACTGCTCTTGGTGTACAACTCCAAGAAGAAAGAAAAAAAGGGGGGGGGGGCTGGTTAACCTCACAGAGGCCTAGTGGAAAAGGAGATACGATCAATCAGGTGCTTACAAGGACAAGTCTATTTTCAGGTAGTCTTTTAAAAACTCAGGTTCTGCAAGACCAAGCAGTAATTATATACGAGAACCAAGAAGAATGGCCAGAGAACAGGACAAGTTCTGGTAATTCAGACACAAAAGACTCCGATGAATAAAAAACCAATAGGGGTGCAGGAACCTAGCAGAACATGCACTGTCATCTAGTATTGTCATTCTGTGAACACCTGTCTTTTATCTCGGTGTTCTATCTGCAGGTCTGTGTTAAGAGATAAATGGCATTGAAGGTTAAGATACTATTCTTGCCCTCAAACTGTTGATGCACTCTCATCATAAATAATATCTACTGACTTCAGAGAAAAATAGTCCTGGGGGTCGGGTGGTAGCGCAGCAGGTTAATCACAAAGTGCAAGGACCGGCATAAGGATCCCGGTTCGAGCCCCCGGTTCCCCACCTGCAGGGAGGTCGCTTCACAGGCGGTGAAGCAGGTCTGCAGGTGTCTGTCTTTCTCTCCCCCTCTCTGTCTTCCCCTCCTCTCTCCATTTCTCTCTGTCCTATCCAACAACGAACAACATCAACAACAGCAATAATAACGACAGCAAGGCTACAACAATAAAGGCAACAAAAGGGGGGGGGGGGAATAGCCTCCAGGAGCGGTGGATTCACGGTGTAGGCACTGAGCACCAGAGTTAACCGTGGAGGCAAAAAAAAAAAAAGAGAAAAACAGTCTTAAAATTTTCAATCACTGGGACGAGTCGCTGTATTTTCCTCCAATGTTTTCAACAGCCACATGAATGAACCTCCTTACTTTATGTCACTCAGCATTATGCTTCTGCCCCGAGGTGCATTTAGACAATAAAGAATGCCTACAGCAGGGAGTCGGGCTATAACGCAGCGGGTAAAGCGCAGGTGGCGCAAAGCTTAAAGACCAGCATTAAGGATTCCAGTTCAAGCCCCCCGCTCCCCACTTGCAGGGGAGTCAATTCACAAGAGGTCCCCCATCTGTCTTTCCCTCCTCTCTCCATTTCTCTCTGTCCTATCCAACAATGATGACATCAATAATAACTACAACAATAAAACAACAAGGGCAACAAAAGGGAATAAATATTTTAAAAAAAGAATTGCCTTAGCAAACCTCTTACCCACCAGACAGAATTTGCCAAAGATCAGTTGATCTACAAAAAGGTAATGTTGTTATTGATTATCAGGAAAACATATACAGACAGACAGGTGGTTTAACACTATCACTACCTGATTAGGTATTGCCTTTAAGAATATGGATCAAACTAAGTAGTAGAATCTATAATAGCTTTTGATTTCAGGAGGCTTTTTCCTCTCAAGAGTCAAACCGTAAAGAAAAACCTGATGGTGAAGGTATCATTACCGGACCTCAAGTAAGGTCCCTGGGCTACACTCATCATTTAGAAAACAACAAACCAACTGCAGACCTAACTTTCTTTCTTTCTTTTTTATTTTTAATTATGAAAAGGAAACACTGACAAAAAACACAGGAAAAAAGGGGCACCACACCACACAATTCCCATCACCAGAACTCTGTATCCCATCCCTCCCCGATAGCTTTCCTATTCTCTATCCTTCTGAGAGTATGGACCCAGGGTCCTTATAGGATACAGAAGGTGGAAGGTCTGGCTTCTGTAACTGCTTCCCCTCTGAACATGGGTGTTGGTAGGTTGTTCCATACTCCCAGCCTGTCTCTCTCTTTGCCTAGTGGGGAAGGGCTCTGGGGGAAACGGGGCTCCAGGACACATTGGTGGGGTCGTCTGCCCAGGGAAGTCAGGTTGGCATCATGGTAGAAGAAGAGTTAACATATAGAGCCAAAAAATTGTTGACTAATCATGAACCTAAAGGCTGGAATAGTGCAGATGAAGATTTTAGGGTCTCTGTTTTGTAGATAGCTAGTAGGCCTATTTTAGTTATATTCCAAAGGGCCCATGACTATACTAGTGTTTTTGTTTTTCCCCTGAGCCTGACATCTGATATGCAGGTGGATCCAAATTATTCTGTGGGGAGATGATGTCATGGCTAGAAAAAGGACCAGAAAGCTGGGTCAGGGAAGAGAGTAGCTCCAAAATATGGGAAAGGGTATAAATATTGTTGACTGTAAGACCCATCGATTTGATGTGGTCTGGGGCCCATATTCAGCTCAGGAGCCTATGTGACCTCTGCATCCCTGCAGATCAGCTCATATTCTGTGGCCATGAGTAGGCACGTTCCAAGCTGCCCAAATTTCAGGACACATCTCCCTTAGGTGGAAGACAGAGTATGCTGTCCAGCCTCCCTTGGGAGGATGGAACATTCTTTACCATTGTTGATCCATGTTGATGCCAGACCTAACTTTCTTTGCCAAAGCATCACAGCTTTCACCATCCTTCCAAGGAGAGAGCTAAACCAAAACATCTCTGCTGCTGGCTTTCCTCTGCCGTCTCTCAGGTGTCAGAGAAATGTAGCCGTGGGAGCAGGGCAAAGAGTTTCTCAACAGGATGCTAGAATCAAAGCATGGGTCTGCCTTCCAAGGAAATGAGAAGCACAGAGAGATACATGAACTCTCTAGCCATCCTAAATCAAGAAATAAGAGTTTAGAATGATCAAGAAGGCTGAGGGCTGCAGAGGACAGCATAATGGTTATGCAAATGAGTTTCACGCCTGAGACTCTGAGTTCCCAAGATCAATTCCCAGCACCGCTGTAAACCAGAACTCAACAGTTCTCTGGTAATTAAAAAATACATAAAATGAGGAAGGAGGAGGAGACTGAAATACGTAAACTTTGCCTCATAAAAGTATGGTTGAGAAAAATTCAGAAGTTGGTTCAGTTTTAAATAGCTATCATATAACGTCCAGCCCCACTGGGGGCTGAAATCAACACCCTGACCCATCTATGTTTACAGCTGTAGCTTCCAACACCATAGAGGGAGGGGGGGGAAATGGAAAAAGAAAAGAGAGGTGCAAACTAGCTAGCAGAAATGAGCTTAATTTTATCTCTCAAAAGTATTTTTCAAGACGGATACAAAACTTAATAGTTTTAAATGTCTAATCAAAATTCTGAACATTTTATGAGTAGCTTTTCAGTAAGGTCCTGAACCGAAACAAAAGCCATTCAAATAAAATACAAGTGTAGCATTAATTCAGTATAAAACAAGCTAGTCATGGCGCTCGCACCGGTCACAAATAATCACCGTCATACCTCTAAAAAAGGTTCCTGGTGCTAGATCAGTGTTTGCGAACTCTTTACTCAACAACTTTATGTCAATACATTTGGGGCTGAGAGCTCACGGGGGGGGGGGGGGGGGGGGGGGGGGCTAGCTGTTGAGTTAAGACTTCCTACCCAGTGTGCAGCCAGCCAATGAATGCCAAAATCTCGGGTCAGTGAGTGTGTTTTTAAGTTTGGGCTTGTTGTCACTTCAGCTCATGCTAAGTGAGGCAAGCCTGTTGGTCATGCACCCCAGAAACCAGCTTCCTCAATGCAACGTGATAATAAAGCCAAGATGCCAGCACTTTTGTTTTTACTAGTCAACACAATAGTTTCTTTGTCTGCTACCAAAAGGACTTACTTACTTGCATTGGACTAAGTAAAGGCTACCAAGTAAAGGACTACTATGCTAAGTCACAGGACTGTCAAAAACAATTATCACGTTTTGTTTAGTTTTAGTATTTGATTTGTTTAATTTTAATGGCAGATACAGAGAAAACATACACAGAGAGAGCTATCAAAGCACCGCTCAGCTCTGGGTTATGGTGCTGGGGGTTAAGCCTGGGACTTTGGAGCCTCAGGCTTGAAAGTCTTTTTGCATAGCCATTATATTGTCTCCTCAGCCCTGATCATGTTCTTAATGTGAACTCTGAAAAACACAAAACCTCCTTAGAAAACAGAGTCGAGTAGCATCTCTACTAAGAAGTCTGAACAAAAAGGCTCTTACCTCAAACTCAATCTGTCAGCATTAAATGCCTCTGGGGTCCACACTTACTACCACCACCCTGTTACTGGCTACTCCTCACAAGTCATCAGGTGCTAAATCAGGTGCTATGTCAGCTCCTGTAACAGCTACAAAAAAAAAAAAAAAAAAAAAAAAAAAAAACTTTGAAAAATAAAATCAGGGGCCAGGTGGTGACCACGCACCTGGTTGAATGCACATATTACAGTGCACAAGGACCCAGGTTCGAGCCCCTGGTCCCCACCTGCAAGGAAAAAGCTTTGCAAGTGGTGAAGCAGGGCTGCAGGTGTGGTACATTTCATTTACTACCTAGAGATTAAATAAATCTTGCAAAGTCGTACAAATTGCAAGCTTTGCTAGCTACACTGGACCACTCTAACACAAACTGCATATAGTTCCTGGCCCCGTGTTTCTGGTCATGCTGTCTGTGTCCTCTGCCCTGAGTCACTGAATCCCTCCCTCTGACTTACTCAAACTGTAGGCTTAAGACTTCCTACACACCTGCAGCATACTGCAGGCAACCCACCTCCTTCCTATAAGCCATGAGGGGTATACTGTACTTAATGTGAAACTCACTGTCTAAAGCCATGGTGTTTTATCCTATCCTTTCTGTTAGTTAATATATATATATATATATTCCCTTTTGTTGCAGTGGCCAGTCTCAGTCCACTGCCAGGAAATAAACAAACATCAAGGTCATTACTTGCTGCCTGCACAAGAACCTGCACATGGGCTCGCTGCCCTATTAGTGTCTTGGGTAACTTGGGAAGAAACGGTAGTCTCAGATTCCCGTGTTCATGCTTGTTATCCAGTAACACAACCTTTCCAGAGCTAAGAAAGTATAAGCTCCAGAAAGACAAACTCATTAAGATGGCAACAGAGAGAAACTAAGTTTCCAGAGTTGAAGGGAGGAGATATAGGAGGCCAGTGAATTCTAAAAGGATAGACAGGTAGACTTGGGGACCTGGACGAAATTCTTTCTTCCAATTTTACTCTTGTGCAGACAGAGATGGAAGGGTAATACCCGCTACATAATGCTTATGCAAAAGACCTTCCTGCCTGAGGCTCTAAGCTCCCAGGTTCAACCCCTAGCAACAACAGCATAAACCACCATAAATTTAAGTTGATCTCTCTCTCATAAACAAATGTATAACTTCACAAAAGAACCCAGGGAGTCGGACAGTAGCCATTTTTCTCTGTCCTGTCCAACAGCGACGACAATATCAATATCAACAACAGTAATAACTACAACAACAATGAAAAACAAGGGCAACGACAGGAAAAATAAATATAAAAATATCTCTTTAAAAAAGTGTTTAAACAAAAAAAGAAAAGGAAAACCAGTAATAGTTAGACAGCATCATCATTCTCAAGAGTAATGGTTCTCCCAATATTGTCATTGATGATTGGTGTCTAATACTCACCCAGGAGATGTAGCAATTTTTACAAAGAGTTATAAGACTGAGGTTGACTAGAATGAATCAAAGCAAGACTGGCAAGGCAGTTAAGCCCACCAGAACACTCTGATTTCTACTCTCTCTCAGTGATGCAGGCACAGTTCAGAACCCATCACCTGTAAATGAGGCTTAAAAGCCTTCAGGGGACCTGAGTGCATTAGGGTCCATGACAAATGCAACTAAGGCAGCAGGACTCCTGTTTTCAAAGTCAGTGGTACAGAAGGAAGTTTCAAATGGTAATAATTAAGCAGATATTCCTTTTTAGGAAATATGATATTTCTTTTTAAAAATTATGTATTAATTGACTGATGGATTTACAACTAAGCAAGAAAGGAGAGAAAAACAGAGGTCATTCTAGTATATATAGTCTTGGGGATGGAACTCAGAACAGTATGTCTGAAGTCCTGCACTCCTGCAAAGCACCACCTCACCAGTTACAGAGATAAAATGTTTCCTAACTTCAAAAATAATCCTGGAAAAAAAGATGACAGAGGACCTAGTGGGCGTTGTACTGTTATGTGGAAAACCGAAAAGTGTTAAGTATTGTGATGCTGTATTTACTGTCGAATGTAAAACATTAATCCCCCAATAAAGAAAAAAATAATAAATTGCAAAAATAATAATAATGCATGTTGTTTTTACAGAATGAGGAAAAAATGGGACACAATAAAATTAACATGACCTGTAAGCTAAGTGTAATGCATGTATTAGGAGAACAAAATAAGATTATCACTATGGAGGCAAATGCTTGCTTTCTCGTATTCTACAGAGAACAGGCATTTAATGTCTTTTAAAAGAATTGAGTATAGGTGCAAGGAAAACATTTGCAATTTTACTTTTGTTTTTGAATTACTATTTCTCAGTGTTGGTTCACAGTGGGATACAAGATTGTAAGATCACAGGGTATATATATATATATATATAGTTCCACACTGCACCTTCCACCAAAGCTCTGTCCCCACCCGCCCATCTCCCAAAGGTAACTACCACAGTTCTCACAAAGTCTTAGAAATTGTTTGCTCTTGGTTTTGTTTGCTTGCTTCTTTTTTTTTTTTTTTTTTTGCTTTGATTTATTTGTTTGTTTCGGCACTACTTGTCATTTTGGAAGACCAATTTTGGTAGGAAGATACTTCACTGAAACACACACACACACACACACAAACACAAGCAGTTTTTCACTTTTGTATTTATTCAGTAAATAGATCCAAGATTAAATCTTCATCCTGTGGAAATTCTTGTCTGAAAAATCTGCACTGATAAGTCTTAAAAAGAACCATCAAGGACTGGGGGAAGTAGGGGCTCTATAGTGGAGATGTGAGGTTCCTGCTGTCTTAGGGTTCCAAAAGACAATCGATAGTTAATGTTATCATCACATTATTTGGTAATTGGGTTAACTTTGAAAAGTCCTTTTGTTATGGTTTGCTGTACAGTACCCAGTATCTTGTATATAGCCGTGCTATTGGTTGCTTCTGATCTACTTGGTCTAGGCTTTTGAGAGAGTCCGCATATCAAATACACAGCCTATATATTAAAAAGATTCAGTTTGTGTTTTGAAAAACTTTGAGACATACAATTGATTTTCCCCCTCTCATATTAATTAACTAGTGATTTATATGTCTACATTTTGCTAGGAGTGTACATAAACACCATTCCCACCACCAAAAAACTGTGACCCATCCCTCCCACCCACTCCCACCCCCCACTGGCCCAGGAAGCTGCATGTCTACCCCTCACCACAGGGTTTTTACTTTGGTGCCCACTTACAATTTGGTCAGGTCCTGCTTTTAGTTTCCCTTTCAGGTCTTCTTAGTCAACTTCTGTTGATGAGTATGGGATCACATCTCCATTATAGAGCCCCTTCTTCCCCCAGTCCTGGAACCCTTGGATAGGGCCCACTTTGCCGTATGCCTCTCCCAATCCATATCAAATAATATTTGCATCCGCCGATCACAACCTAGCCAACACAACGACTGCCACCTCAACATGCTTCACTTCAGACTGTGTCCAGAGACTTCACGTGTGGAATGACAACCCTTCAGCTTCATTACTCGGGTGAGACCTTTCCTTTTATAGTACACTCTAATTTCATCTCAGGTGGTTCACTTTCTAACAAAGTCCCCAAACCTAGATATACACCAGTTTCTGTGAGAGAGAGCATATGTTCACACGTATCCATAAACTACTGCAAAATATATACCTGAAAGCAGAAGTACACTAGAGTTTGCAGTGAGTACCTCCCTAACACTTCCTCTCCACTATTCTAAGCTTTGGGTCCATGATTGCTCAATAATTTGTTTGGCTTCGTATGATAACTCTCTTTTCAATCACCAGGTTCCAGATGCCACCAGGATGCCGGCCAGGCTTCCCTGGATTGAAGACCCCACCAATGTGTCCTGGAGCTCAGCTTCCCCAGAGACACACCCTATTAGGGAAAGAGAGAGGCAGACTGGAGTATGGACCGACCAGTCAACGCCCATGTTCAGCAGGGAAGCAATTACAGAAGCCAGACCTTCCACCCTCTGCAACCCACAATGACCCTGGGTCCATGCTCCCGGAGGGATAGAGAGTGGGAAAGCTATCAGGGGAGGGGGTTGTATATGGAAATTGGGTGGTGGGAATTGTGTGGAGTTGTACCCCTCCTACCCTATGGTTTTGTTAATTAATCCTTTCTTAAATAAAAAAATTAAAAAAAAAAAAAGAACCATCAAGGGGGCCAGGTGGTGGCACACCTGGTTGAATGCACTTGTTACAATTCACAAGGACCTGGGTTCAAGCCCCTGATCCTCACCTGCAGGGAGAAAGTTTTGTGAGTGGTGAAGCAGTGTTGAAGCAGGTGTCTCTCTGCTTCTCTCCCTCTCTACCACCCCCTTCCCTCTTGACTTCTGGCTGTCACTATCTAATAAATAAATAAAGATAATAAAATTTTGATGTTTTTAAAATATCTTTTTCCTTTTTTTAGTATTTATTTATTCCCTTTTGTTGCCCTTGTTTTATTGTTGTAGTTATTGTTGTTGTTATTTATGTCATTGTTGTTAGATAGGACAAAGAGAAATGGAGAGAGAAGGGGAAGACAGAGGGGGAGAGAAAGATAAGACACCTGCAGACCTGCTTCACCGCCTGTGAAGCGACTCCCCTGCAGGTGGGGAGCCAGGGGCTCGAACCGGGACCGTTATGCCGGTCCTTGTGCTTTGCACCACCTGCGCTTAACCTGCTGTACAACCTACCACCCGACTCCCACTATTTTATTATTTTTTTTAAAAGACCCTTCTAGAACTTTTGATCAGTCCAACATAAAAATTTTACCACAGTAAATTCTGTTCTGGGATGCCATGAAAATAGGTTCTGGTTTAATCATAACTTATTTCTTGGCATTTTTTTTTAAACTAGAGCACTGCTCTGCTTTGATTTATGGTGGTATTGGGGACTGAACCTGGGACTTTTGATGCCTCAGGCATTATAGTCTCTTTGCATAACTATTATAGTGTCTCCCCAGCCCTGTAATCATAGTGATAATCTTATTTTGTTCTCGGGACCAAAGACTTCCAATCATTGTCCAATCATTACAGACAACAACCCAAGAATGGTGACAAATTATAAGTGTTCCATAAACGGTCCCCTCAGCAGTCACGGCAAGCTAGTCAGTTCACTCCTTGTCTTCACTGACACCTACAATATACTTTTCCTTAGCAGACTTTTTATAACAAGGTCTTATCCAGAAGCAAAGATCCTAGAGGGTCAGATTAAAGTAATTACACAGCTGGAAACATCTATTGGCATCAGTTACTTTAAAAAGCTCCAGATGGAGATCTATTCTTCCACACTGGGCAGCAGAAAATGTGTCTTTAACCAAAAACTGCTTGGAATCCTTAAGAAATTACAACAAACCCTCAAAAGCTGTTTTGTTCAAAGTCATTTCGTTCTAACACTGATGAGAAAGAAACAACTTTTATTGACTTGGAATCAAACTACCTGAGGATCTGCTTTCGTTACACACTGCTTCGCTTGAAGTTACAGTTTCCAAGAAATCATCAAGAGTAGCAACCGAGGATTTAGTACTATGTCAGCAAGCCTTGCGGAGATGTAACCCTAGGTTACCAAACTCCCCTTGCCGCCAGTTAGAGGAGTTCTCTTCAACTGGTCCTCAATCAAGGGAAGCTTCTGGGATATCTTTACAATATGTTCTAATAGCTGACGCCTGGTAGGAAATCACCTATCATACCACAGAACAGAGAGCTCCGGACTTGCCAAAATCCTCAACCATGAATCATCTTCCTTCTACCTCCTTTCAAAATGGAGTCAGAGAATGCTCATTCTCTCACTAAAGACTCGTTTTTCAAAAGCCAAATTACCTGGAAGTGAGAAGTTATTTAATAAGTGCAGAGTTCCTGTTTGGAAAGAAAAAAAAAAAAAAGGAAAGAAAAGAAAAGAAAGAAATCCTTTAGATGGACTGTGCACTTAAAATCAGTTAGAATGGCAAATTTTATGTTATTCATATTTTATCACATACACAGAGAAATTCTAAGAGACAAGCTGGGATTCATGAGAGATTTTTTTTCCCCCAGGGACATGCTGACTACCCATTTGTCCAGATTTAAAAGTTATACCACAAATGAACTACAGAGCCATGTAGAGTTGCTCCGGTCAGTAGCTCTCATAATGTAAGCTTGCACTTCTCTGTGTTTCCTATGGGCAAATATAAAACTTGATATCTCATGAAGAAGAAAGCTATGTACTGGGTCTCACTTTGGAGAAGAAAAAAAAAAAAGGCTTGTGTTGTTCACTTCGTAGATTTTTTTTTATTAGTGATTTAATATTGATTTACAAACTTACATGTCAGCAGGGGTACAATTTCACATCATTCCCACCACCAGAGTTCTGCCCAGTCCCCCCCCAGTGCAAACCACCGCAGTTCTCCCAAGGCTGCAGACACAGGTTTAACAGCACCATATATGTCCACATTTGTACAGAACCGCCCCCTTTTTCTTCCAGGTTCTCTTCCCCTCCAGGTCACTCATGACCCTGTTACTACATCCAAATATTCCTCCCTTTTTCCTCTTCTCCCTGTGGGTCCTGACAGAGCTGGAGTTGACTGCAGTTTTTTTTTTTTTTTTTTTGTAGATTAATTTTAAATTTGTTCTTAGTAGTATGTTACAAGATTGTTAAGATTATAATGTATAGCTAGCTCCACACTACACCAGAGTTCTATATCCCCACATTCCCACCTCCCAAAAAATAACCACCACAATTCTACAGTCTCTTTAAAAAATATCAGGGCGGTGGCACACCTGGTTGAGTGCACATGGTACAATGTGCAAGGACCCAGGTTGGAGCCCCCCGGTCCCCACTCACTTTGTGGAAAAAAGCTGTGTGAGTGAAAAAAGGCTTTGTGAGTGGTGAAGCAGGTCTGCAGGTGTCTCTCTCCCTCTATCACCCCGTTTCCCTCTGGATTTCTGTTTTAAAAAATATCAGGTGAGCCAGAAGATAGGAGTAGATCATTTTCAAAAGAAAAGATACACAAGACATGGCCCACAGACATTGATAAAGAAACGCTCAACTTCACTTGTAATTCGAGAAATGTGCATCAAAGTCGCACAGAGTTTCACCTCACACCTGTGAAGATGGCCTCCATCAAAAGAACAGGATATGAAAAGTGGGAGCAAGGGTGGGGGGGGGGGGAGAGGAACTGTCAAAGCTGGCCGTGGGAACGTAAACTGGAGCAGCCATTGTGGAAAACAGCATGAAGAAACCCTTAAACAAACAAACATGGAGCTGCCTCACGATCCCGCAATGCCACTCTGAAGCATTTACCCAAAAGACATGACAAAACTGTTTCCAGGAGACACATGTGCTCCCATGTTCACTATACACAATGATCAAACTGTGAAAGCAACCTCAATACCCACTGACCGGATACAAAAACGTTACGGGGGGTCGGGAGGTCGTGCAGCAGGTTAAGCGCAGGTGGCGCAAAGCCCAGCGTAAGGATCTCAGTTTGAGCCCCTGGCTCCCCACCTGCAGGGGGGTCGATTCACACAAAAACTTTATGGGACATATAGTCAAATCAACAGTCCAGGACAAAATGGACAGAACTGGAGCTGATTATGCTTAGTGAAGTAAGCCAACTACTGCAGGCTTCACTCATACCTGGAATATACAGAGAATCAAAGCACATGGACTTGCAATAAAATAAAACTCATGTTATTCCCCCAACATTTTTTACTTTTGTACCTTACCAGTGAGCTTTGAACTAGAGAAATCAAACCTTCCTATGTGTTCAGTGTAGTAAATTCAATATACCCACTCTGAGTGACTGGTATTAAGTGTGAATGCCAGGCTGATGACTGGTTCAGTAACTTATTATCCATTTCAACACAACTGACTGTCAATTTTAATTATCACCGATGCTTTTTGTTTTTCCCCAAAACTGACATTTCGTTTTGTAGCTTCATATTTTGGTGCAAAAAAAAAAAAAAAAGCACTTTCAGGTGCCAATTTTTTTTTAATGCATTTATGATAGGTTTAACAGAAAAGAAGAAAACTGATATTTGGTGTTAATCTTCATTATTTCCAAGACTAAATTATATATAGCATTTACTCCTATGCTAAGGTCTCAGGCTCATTACAATGTCTTAAAATGCTCAGGGTAAAAAAAAAAACAAAAAAAACCAACAAACAGAAAGCCTTACCTAAGCAAATGAAACCAGAGCTATCAGTAGCATGTGGCCACGTTTACTTGTTAATTTTAATCTCTACAGAGCCTTAGCTACAAACCTCATCAGCAAATGTTTCCGGCGAAGTGCCCTATCAAAGGCGTTTTCTCCTAAACGGACAGGAAAGATGAGAAGAGCAGAAAAGCTTGTTTACCTGCATCAATTTTCGGGAGAGCTCATTAGTGAGAAACTCTTCTTCCTTCTCATAATTTACAGCAAGGGTTTCTTTCTCCTTCTGTAAAGCCTGAATTTTCTTGAATAGAGTATTACTGATGAATTCTTCTTCCTGCTCGGCTCTAGCTTGCTGTAAAAGAAGAAGAAAAAAAAAAATTCAGGTGTTAAGGAAACAGGAAATGTATAATTGAAATATATTTCAATAATTTCCAGGAGGACGCCCATTTTTAATTACAACTGTGAACCAGCTCTCCCCCCCCCCCCAAAAAAAAAAGCACAAAGCAAAAGCTCTCAGTAGCAATCATAAAAGCAAATCTAGTCGTCCAAAGGGTTTCTTTGTACTACGCCACCCTTGGACTACAAGATTTTTTTTTTGCTTCAGGGTTATCTCTGGGTCTCTGTATGAATCCACTACTCCTGGTGGCCATTTTTCCATTTTATTATTATTATTGTTGTTGCTGTTGTTACTACTGACGGATAGGACAAAGAGAAACAGAGAGAAAGAGAAAACAGGGGGAGAGAAAGACACCTGCAAGACCTGCTTCATTCATCGCTTCTGAAGTGACCCCCCCCCACAAGTGGGGAGCCGAGGGCTCGAACCAAGATCCTTGCACAGGTCCTTGTGTTTCTCATCATGTGTGCACCACCAACCAGACCCCCAGGGCCCCTGTTCTTAAAGTGGTACTTCAAGGGAATTAAAGAACTGGTTTACTGCAATCTACATCAAATGATTGCCACCTTTTATTGTGGAAGGTCTGACCGCCTCTGGCCATGCTAGTGGTTTAGACTCCTGTATATATTTATTTGTTTTCGCCCCACTCACGCTCGTAAAAACTACAGTTCAGAAGGCACTCCCTGCTCCCTTGTTGCCATCAGTGGCCTAGAGAAGTATACCACTCCCTGGAACTGCTGGGTAAGCAGCTCTGGAGAAGAAACACATCATGTTTGGGAAACAGAACGACGTAAACGTGGTAGCTTTGGGAGAAGGTCCAGGACTAAAGTGCTTTACGAAATCACTTGGAATAGGCCAGGAGAGCTGGGCAATAAGAGCACATCACTCAGTCACATTCTCATTACAGCCAGGAGCACCCGGTGACCAGCCCTAGGGGCTCCCTTACACTTCAGTTTTCAGTAGCACTTGTTATCTTATCCCTTTTTTTTTGTCTAAACCTTATTGATCTATAATGTGTAGAGACAGAGAGAAATTTAGAGGGAAGGAAAAGTAGTGGGGGGGGAGAAGGGTCTGCTTAAGCACACACATTATGGTGCTCAAGGAACTGGGTTCAAGTCCCCGGTCCCCACAAGCAGGGGGGCTTAAGGAGCAGTGGGGCAATGCTGCAGGAATATATATGATGAATATATACAGGAACCCAATGCTCTCTGTCTCTCTCTCTCTCCCTCCTTTTGTCTAAATAAAATAATGACTTGTTCAAAGACAGGGAAAGAGCTATCTGGAGTGCTGTGTCATCAGAAGAAGCAGTTGAGCCCCCCCACCACGTGGAGACCAGAGGCTTGAACCTGGGTCCTTGTGTACTGTAATGTGTGCACTTACTTTATCTGGTGTGTCACCAGCTGGCCCTTATCTTACTCTTTGTACCCATAGTCAAGGGGGACTGCTGAGAGTGGTTCTTCTCCCCCTTTAACTCTGCAATTCCTCACCCATCTTCAAAACTCACATACTGGAAGACTATGAATTAGTGTGACAAAATATCTATTTAAGGCATATCTCAGCTAGGGTAGATAGCATAATGCTTATGCAAAGAGACTTTCAGGCTGGAGTCTCCAAAGTCCCAGGTTCAAGCTCCAGCACCACCATAAGCCAGAGCTGAGTAGTGGTCTGGTATTAAAATAATATCAGTAGTAATTATATACATATATATCCAAACCCACAAGCTGTTCAAGCTCTCTATTTTTTTTCTAATTGTGACCGACAAAAGTTCTATAGGGTTTTAACTGTGATCAGTCCAAGAGTTACAGGATAAAAAGATTCGTGGAGGAGCTCTAAGGCTTTTGCTGGTTGATTCTGCACAGAGGCTTAACATGGTCTGTAAACTAATTTCATTACCATGTCTGATTCAAGTCCTTACACACCGTTAGACATGCAGTATTTTAGATGACTGGCTAATTTCACCACAAGGAGTAAAAGAGAACTAATCCCAGAAGCTTAGCAAACCACCTTTCCCTCTGCACAGGAACAAAGAAGTTGAAAGAGGCCATTATCCAGGAAGCTTCAGCCCTGCCCACATGTCCATTTGATTTAACCTTTAAATTATAGGACTTGAGATAGAAAATAGATTAGTGATTGGCAGAGGCTTGGGGGTCGGGGTCAGGGATCCCAGCCAGAGAGAGAGAAATGGGAAGTGGCTGCTGACATGATGGAAATTACGACAGAGCTAATGGTCTACAAAACCTTATAAATACACTAAAAACCATGGAGCTGCGGGACTTTTATAAAGCGAAGTTTACGACATGTAAGTTAGATCTCAAATTAAAAAAAAAAAAAACGGGCTCTGGTAATTAGCAGGCTCTGCATTTCACAGAGCACCTGGTTTCCTCTGCAATTCTTCCCACAGAAAGTGGCAGGGTTTTTTTTTTTTTTTTTTTTTTTTTTTTAAATAGGGGAAGGGAGATATGGCAGAGAGCCGTATCTCCAAAAGATGCTTCCACAAGTAAATGGCGTGTCACAAATTGTGAGAGGGTGAGGCTCTAAAGAAAAGTGTGCACCTCTTCCTACTGGCTATTTGTTTCTAGGCAAAGCCCATTGAAAGAAAATGCCATTCTCAAAAGCCCGGAATCTGCTGAGGAGCTGTTTGTGTGGGAGCTGCTTGAAGCCTAAATTAAAGAGGGTCAAAGGCCTCCTTTAGCTAAGTCTTTGCCACCTAGTTCTGACTAGGAGTGGAGGAATGGGGTGTTTGTTATTCTGTCTCCTACAATATCTCAACATCCGGACAAAAACTACCAGAAGGACGAGATTCCAGATCCATAACACATACACACATTTTTTCCCCCCAAGTGGTCACAGATCATCTTAGGAATTAATAAATAAGGAGTGATCCGGGAGGCAGCGCAGTGTAAGCACTGGACTCTCAAGCATGAGGTCTCAGGTTCAAGCCTCAGAAGCACAAGTACTAGCATGATTAGCATGATGTCTGGTTCATTCTCTCTCTCCCTCTCCGTCTCCCTCTCTCTCTCCCTCTCTCTATCTTTCTCACTACTAAATAAATATTTTTAAAAGGAATAAATAAGGACAAAAGACAAAATGCTACATTTCATATAGCTTCAGATAATTATTCAACTTAACAATACGCACCAGCAATACAGTATGTCCTAATAGGAAACTGATCATCAGAGTGTGAGCCAAACATCCCTCTTGATTTCTCTTCATGCTACGTGCAGTATTATTTCAGTCTTGGTCTTAGTCCTAGTTTTGTCTTCCCTAACAGCAAAGGAGGTTTCTTAGTTAAACCCTAAAACAAATGGCCTACCCAATGTATTTCTCTCCACAGAAGCCAGCAGCCAGGTAGACAGTGACTATGAAAATTATTTGTGACGGAACTAGGGGCACAATGGCAGAGGGAGCAGAGGGGCTAAAATGGGCTGCTTGGAAGATCTCAGTTTATCAATGTATCTCCCGCCTTAAATCTAAAGTACCTGAGAAACCTCAGCATGCTTAAGAATATTCAAAATGTTACAAAAGTATTCTCGGAATGAAACAATAAATCAAGATTTACCTATAACTGGGTAAACTTTCTTAAAAGAAAACAATGAATGAGAAAAAATTTTAAAAAGGAGAAAAAAAGAAAATCAGGCTGGGGGAGAGAAGTGTCATGGTTATGCAAAAGACTTTCATATGAGCCTGAGGCTGCGAGATTCCAGGTCCAATCCCCTGTACCTCCATATGCAAGAGCTGAGCAGTGCTCCGGTTTCTTCCTCTCTGTGTGACTCTCTCACTAAAGTAAATCAATCAATAAAATTTAAATTCAAATCTTAAAAGTCTTTGTGGAGGATGTTGCATTGTAGTTCACTATTTCATTGTCTAGTCGCAACCGAAATCCCCCAACATCTCCACCTGTCTTGCATCTGAAGCTGTCCTGGCCGGCTGGCTCGCTGGCACCTCGGATGCCAAGTCAGGCTCCCGGAACCCTGTTCCTTCTCAACTGTCATTCACCGGGGGCGCCACTGCACGTTTTATCTATTGTTTAGGGGAGCTGGGCAAGCTTCCATGGAACTTGTGATTGGTGGCTGGCGCCTCTGAAAGGATTAGCTTGGCCATTAGTCACAGCAGCTGTTTATCAGCAGGAGCCACTGACTGCAAGAGCCTCTGCACCGTCTTCAGTTAAAGTCCCCCACTGTCTTTAGAGTCCCCCACTGCAGGAGCGGGTGGCAGGTGACACAAGCCTGCACGAGGCTGCGTTTCTTCTAGAGGAACAAGGAAGATGATTTCAATAACAGGCCTAAGAATTAGAACTCTCCATTTGGTGTGGTGTCTCTCCCCTACCCTCACCCTTTACTGCATACTGTCAGTAAGACTACTAGCAGTCCGCAAAACTACTTGTGTTACTTCATTCCCTTTCCGTTTTGTCAGCAAATCACAAAGTAGCAGGAGATCACAGAAAAATTACTATTAGTTCTCCCAACTGTGCTACTACATCTTACCCTTCTGTTATGAGAAATTAACTGCAATAAAAGGCCATCTACAGGACAAGGACTCAGAGAATACGGAGGTTAACGAGAGTCCTACTGGATACTAATTCTTATCTTGAACCAGCTTTCTGAAAGACCAGTTAGCAATTTAACCACTGTCTACAGTTACTGACATGGCTCTCTTGGTAAGTGTCTTATGACACATGACTGGAACACAGCTCAAATATTTGCCTCGCAACATAGACTCAGCACAACACCCAATTCAGGAAGATGGCCCACCAGTCACTTGCTGGAATGTAGAGTAATGACAAATAGCTAGACACGTTGCTTAATGTTTACACCAGGCTTCTGGATTTATCTCCTCTTGGTCCAGGGACCCTGTACTAGTCCATAGGTCATACTTGAATAGCTTGGCTTGTAGGTACTGTGAGACTAGAATTGGATTGTTTGACAAGGTAGTAACTGTGTCCACATGGAGCCATTCTGGGCTCTTTCATTTTTGAATGTGAAAATAATCACACTTTCTGGGCTGGTTATCAAGGTAAAATAAAAAATGCACATAAGAGGTTACCACTGGGGAGTCAGGCGGTAGTGCAGCACGTTAAGCGTAGGTGGCAGAGTTAAGGATCCGGGTTCAAGCCCCCGGCTCCTCACCTGCAGGGGAGTCGCTTCACAAGCGGTGAAGCAGGTCTGCAGGTGTCTATCTTTCTCTCCCCCTTTCTGTCTTCCCTCCTCTCTCCATTTCTCTCTGTCCTATCCAACAACAATAATAACTACATAGGGCACCAAAGTAAAAACCCTGTGGTAAGGGGGAGGGTGGACATGTGGCTTCCTGGGCTGGCGGGGGATGGAGGTGGGTGGGTGGGTGGGATGTGATGGGACACAATCTTTTGGTGCTGGGAATGGTGTTTATGTACACACCTATTAAATTATAGTCATATAAATAACTATTCAATTAATATGAGAGGGGGGAAATTGATTGTATGTCTAACAAAGGGACTTTTCAAAGCTAACCCAATTACCAAATAATGTGATGATAACAATACCTATCCATTGTCTTCTCGAACCCTAAGACAGCAGGAACCTCACATTTCCACTATAGAGCCTAAACTTCCCCCAGTCCTGGGACCCTAGGGTAGGGCCCACTTTCCCATACGCTTCTCCCAATTCTTATCAAATAATATTGCATCCGCTGATCGCAACCTAATCAACGCAACGAGTGCCACCCCAGCATGCTTCACTTCAGACTGTGTCCAGAGACTTCAGGTGTGGAACGACAACCCTTCAGCTTCATCATTCGGGTGAGAACTTTCCTTTCATAGTATTCTCTAATTCCATCCCAGGTGATTCACTTCCTAACAAAGTCCCCATACCTAGATATAGACCAGGTTCCAGGAGATAGAGCATATGTACACAGGTATCCATAAACTAGTGCAAATATATACCTGAAAGCAGTAGTACACTAGAGTTTACAGTGAGTACCCCCCAACACTTCACTGGGTCCATGATTCTTCAACAATTTGTTTGGCTTCGTATGTTAACTCTCTTTTCAGTCACCAGGTTCCAGATGCCATCAGGATGCCGGCCAGGCTTCCCTGGATTGAAGACCCCACCAATGCGTCCTGGAGCTCAGCTTCCCCAGAGACCCACCCTACTAGGGAAAGAGAGAGGCAGGCTGGGAGTATGGACCGACCAGTCAACGCCCATGTTCAGGGGGAAGCAATTACAGAAGCCAGACCTTCCACCTTCTGCAACCCACAAAGACCCTGGGTCCATGCTCCCAGAGGGCTAGAGAATGGGAAAGCTACTGGGGAGGGGGTGGGATATGGAGATTGGGAGGCGGGAATTGTGTGGAGTTGTACCCCCCCATCCTATGATTTTGTTAATGTCTCCTTGCTTAAATAAATAAAAAAATAATAATAACTACAACAATAAAACAACAAGAGGGAATAAATATTTTTAAAAAGAGGTTATTACTGAACCATGCATGATGAACAAGTCCTCAAAGCACAAGTATAACGGGAGAGGAGGAGTGAACACGCCTTGCATGTGTCAGGCCCCGGATTAAATCGAAGTTCAGCACATAAAAACAAGACAAAAACAACAACAAAAAGCACCATACAGGGCAAAGTGATACTCTAGTTCCTCTCATAAAAAATGGAAAGCAGGGCTGGGTGGGGGTGCACCTGGTTGAGTGCACATATTGCAATGCACAAGGATCCAGGTTCGAGCCCCTGGTCCCCACCTGCAGGGGGAAGGCTTTGTGAGTGGTGAAGTAGTGTTGTAGGTATCACTGTCTCTCTCACCCCCCCCTTTCCTCTAAAAATAAAAAAAAAAGTGAAAAGCTGGGGAAGGGAAATGGATAGGAGAATTAAGTTCTTTAGAAAAAAAAACACAGTATAAACTCATGGAATTTCTATTTAGGTAAAAGGAGAAATTGGCAAACATTATGGTATATCCTATAGAAAAAACACAGTGGCATCATATATATATATATATATATATATATATATATATATATATATAATATTTTTGTCTCCAGGGTTATTGCTGGGGCTCAGTGCCTGCACTACAAATCCACTGTTCCTGGAGGATATTTTTTTCCCTTTGTTGCCCTTGTTGTTTATCATTGTTGTTATTGCTGTTGTTATTGTTAGATAGGACAGAGAGAATCAAGAGAGGGGGAGAGAAGGAGGGACACCTGCAGACCTGCCTCATGACTTGTGAAGTGACCCCCCTGCAGGTGGGGAGCTAGGGCTCGAACCGGGATCCTCACGCTTAGTGCCATGTGCGCTTAACCCACTGCACCACTGCCCGGGCTGCCGCCCCCCCCCCATCATATACATTTTGTATGTGCTCTCATGAAAAGATGGTCAGTGAAGGCAAACAGACGTAAATGGTTGCAGTCTGTATGAATCTGTTTGCATGGAATGTCCAAAAAAATCAGACCTATCGTTTTTTTTTAATTAGGCAGATTAACTATTGACCTAGCAGGAGAGATCAAAAGTTCATCTGCGGACATAGTACTTATCTCAGTCTTCTACACAGAATGTCTTCAGACAATCAAAAAGTATAAAAATGTACAGAAAAAATAATTCATTATTCAGGAATCAAACCATCAACAGAGGCCAGAGAGATGTTGAGTTCAGCAGATAGTGTCTGAACTGCCATGTGTGCAAATCGGGGCTGAGTGCCAGCACCAGTGGAAGTGTTACAACAACAGAGGAAGTGGCTCTCTGTCTCTCTGTCTCTCTCTCTCAATGGAAAAGCATCCAAGAGCAGTAAAGTCACTCAGATGTGAGGCCTCATTAAAAAAAAAAAATAGGAAGCGCAGGGACCGGCGTAAGGATACCGGTTCGAGCCCCCGGCTCCCCACCTGCAGGGGAGTCGCTTCACGGGCTGTGAAGCAGGTCTGCAGGTGTCTATCTTTCTCTCCCCTCTCTCTCTGTCTTCCCCTCTTCTCTCCATTTCTCTCTGTCCTGTCCAACAACAAAGCAACATCAACAATGGCAATAATAACCGCAACGAGGCTGCAACAACTAGGGCAACAAAAAGGGGGAAAAATGGCCTCCAGGAGCGGTGGATTCATGGTGCAGGCACCGAGCCCAGCAATAACCCTGGAGGAAAAAAAAATACTAATAATTGGGGGAGTCGGGCTGTAGCGCAGCAGATTACATGCACGTGGTACAAAGCGCAATGACGGTTGTAAGAATCCCGGTTCGAGTCCCAGGCTCCTCCCCTGCAGGGGAGTCACTTCACAGGTGGTGAAGCAGGTCTGTAGGTATCTATCTTTCTCTCCTCTCTCTGTCTTCACCTCCTCTCTCCATTCCTCTCTGTCCTATCCAACAACAACGACATCTATAACAATAATAATAACTACAACAATAAAACAAAGGCAATAAAAGGAAAAAAAGGAAATAAATTTTGTAAAAAATTGGCAGAATAGATTCAGATGACTTATATGTAGAACTTATACATTTTTTTTTTTAAAAAAAAAACTAAAGTTAAAATGTTAAGATTTAATGGAGAAAATGGACAGCAGTGACGATAGAAACTGGATGAGATTAACTAGAAATAAAGAAAATGGTAGGGTCCAAATGGTGGTCCGCCCCACTGAACGCACACAGTACTATGAGCAAGGATCCAGGTTCAAGTTTCTGGAGGGGAAGAGAGGGGGAAAAAACTTCACAAGAAGTGAAGCGATGCTGCAGGTGTGGCTCTTTCTCTCAGTCTCCATTCCCGTCCCTCTCTATTTGTCTTTATTTTAAAAAAGAGGGAATCAGACGGTAGCGCAGCAGGTTAAGCGCAGGTGGCACAAAGCGCAAGGACCAGCATTAAGGATCCAGGTTCGAGCCCCCAGCTCCCCACCTGCAGGGGAGTCGCTTCACAGGCGGTGAAGCAGGTCTGCAGGCGTCTATCTTTCTCTCCCCCTCTCTGTCTTCCTCTCCTCTCTCCATTTCTCTCTGTCCTATCCAACAACAACAACAATAACTACAACAATAAAACAACAAGGGCAACAAAAGGGAATAAATAAATATTTAAAAAAAGAAAAAGGAGAAGAAAGAAAGGAAGAAAAGAAAAGGGGAAAAAAGGCACCCAGTGGAGACAGAATCATTTTGAAGACACCAAGTCCCAGCAACAATCCTGGTTGCAATTACAACTAAATAACTTTTAAAAAGACAACCAAAACGTTACAGATGAAGAATTTTATCAGTAAACTCAGGGGTTGTCAGAAAAGGCATGATGTATGCTCCCCATGCTCACATGTGTTGTGACTTTTCTGACAACCCAACAGTTTGGCTTAGGGAGAGCTCATTAAAAAGTCAAGTAAGTAGAAAGGGGAACTCACACAACAGCTGCACAAAGGGGCAGATACATGGAAAAAAGGAGGGCAGAAGGCACAGAGAGACGTGACCGGTGCTCGAGAGCCTTGGCCAGTTATCAGAGAGGCAGACAGCAGGGCAGAAACTCTGCAGTCTCAGCCTTTGCCTCATCTATGCTGGGAGCAAAAGGAAAAGTGTGGGGGCAGTGTAGGCCACGCATACCGGATGACTCCACAAGGAGGTGAAACTTGGGAGACAGGAGCAGAGGAACAACTCAGGACAAAACGTGGACTGAGAGTGGCGTACTGGTAAGAGAACAGAGGAGCCGAAGGGAGAGGGCATTTGGGGCCATGGTGGTAAGAGTATGGAGCAGATGCCTGTTACACAGAACTGGGAAGTCTTATAAATGAGCTCTAATTCATTAACGCTCCCCCTCCGATACAAAAATAAGAAAAGCTGTATGCGTGTGCGTTGTTGTTGTTGTTGTTGTTTTCCTCCAGGGTTACTGCTGGGCTCGGTGCCTGCACCATGAATCCACCGCTCCTGGAGGCCATTTTTCCCCCTTTTGTTGCCCTTGTTGTTGTAGCCTTGTTGTGGTTATTATTATTGCCATTGTTGATATTGTTCGTTGTTGGATAGGACAGAGAGAAATGGAGAGAGGAGGGGAAGACAGAGAGGGGGAGAGAAAGATAGACACCTGCAGACCTGCTTCACTGCCTATGAAGCGACTCCCCTGCAGGTGGGGAGCCGGGGGCTCGAACCGGGATCCTTACGCGGGTCCCTGCGCTTTGTGCCACATGCACTTAACCCACTGCGCCACCGCCTGACCCCCGTGTGTGTTGTTTTACAGGCTTCGAAACAGAGACAGAGAAAAATAGATCACAGCCGGGTTCAGCTTGGGCTGCACACACGGCGAAGCGGCACAGTATCAAAATGAGCTCTTTCTTCGGCCCCGAGCCCATCGGCACGGCCCAGGAGCCAGGAGGCAGCACACAGGAGCAGCATGCACGCACGGACCTAGGCTCACACCCTGGCTCCACACCGGAGCACCGGCAGAACTCCACAGAGGACGGCAAAGTGTGTGCCTCCCTCTCCTCTCAATAAGAAAAAAGTAGAACCACTATAGGAAGATGGCAGACTGAGAAGCCACTAGCGGCGTGAGCTCTAATCACATCTTCTGGAAACGGTTCCAGATGCCACCAGGATGCTGGCCAGGCTTCCCTGGATTGAAGACCCCACCAATGTGTCCTGGAGCTCTGCTTCCCCAGAGACACACCCTACTAGGGAAAGAGAGAGGCAGGCTGGAAGTATGGACCAACCAGTCAACGCCCATATTCAGCGGGGAAGCAATTACAGAAGCCAGACCTTCTACCTTCTGCAACCCACAATGACCCTGGGTCCATGCTCCCAGAGGGCTAGAGAATGGGAAAGCTATCAGGGGAGGGGGTGGGTTATGGGGATTGGGTGGTGGGAATTGTGTGGAGTTGTACCCCTCCTGCCTTATGTTTTTGTTCATTAATCCTTTCTTAAATAAAAAATTTTTAAAAAAAAGTAAAAACAGAAAACTGGGCTGGGAGGGCTGTTAGTGGTGTCACACAAGCACAAGGCTCACTGGCTCGAAGCCCAGTGCCACATTAAAAGCAACCAAAAAAAGCAGGGTCATTACGTGTGTCCAAGGGGTGCTCCAGTTCTCTTTCTCCCCTCCCCCCATAATAAATAAATAAATAAATAAATCTTTTTGAGACAACATTACATGATCTATTCGTATCGCCAAAACTGAGGTTCCTCACTGACAATGCTAGAGAATGAAGAGCCTCATCGTGAGAAAAGAACTCATTTCCTCAATTACTTCTTCCTTAATTTCTTCAACACAAGGTCTGGATCCGTGGCATCATCACAGGTAATGAACTCAGAATAAAAGCGATATATGTAAAGGGCCAGGTAAGATGCTGTGCCGAGGAGCCTCTCAAGCCACACGCCTCACCTTTCCAAGAACAGATGGAGTACGCGACACAGAGGGAGGGAGACGGGGCTGGGCAGTGGTGAGCCGCTGAGCACACAGGACCCGGGCTCTGCGTCCTGGTCCTCGCCTGCAGAAGGGCGGTTTTGCAAGTGGTGAAGCAATACTGTAGGTTGGTCTCTGTCTCTCTCTGTCTCTGTGGCTCTCCTCCTCCTCTTTTTTTCTCCCCCTCCCTCCCTCTCTATCCCCACCTCCCCCCTTTCAATTACTGTCTCTATCCAATAAATAAATAAATTCTTTTAGGAAGGAAGGAAGGAAGGAAGGAAGGAAGGAAGGAAGGAAGGAAGGAAGGAAGGAAGGAGAAGGGAAGGGGAGGGGAGGGGAGGGGAGGGGAGGGGGAGGGGAGGGGAGGGGAGGGGAGGGGGAGGGGGAGGGAAGGGAAGGGAAGAAACGAAACAGAGAGAAGTTGGGCGGTAGTGCAGCGGGTTAAGCGCAGGTGGCGCAAAGCTCAAGGACCAAAATAAGGATCCCAGTTCGAGCCCCTGGTTCCCCACCTGCAGGGGAGTCGCTTCACAGGCGGTGAAGCAGGTCTGCAGGTGTCTATCTTTCTCTCCCCCTCTGTCTTCCCCCCCTCTCTCCATTTCTCTCTGTCCTATCCAACAATGACATCAATAATAGTAATAACTACAACAATAAATCAAGGGCAATGAACGGGAATAAATATTTTTTAAAATTTTTAAAAAGAAAGAGAGCAAGAAAGGAAGGAAGGAAGGAAACTGGAGAGAATAGCATAATGTTATGCAAAATACTCTCATTCCTGAGTCTCCAAGACCCCAAGTTTAATCCCCAAGACCACCATAAGCCAGAGCTGTACAGTGCTCTGGTGTCTCTCTCTGTCTCTCTGTCTCTCTCTCTCGTAAAATACTGTTAAAGATTTAAATAGATGTTTAAAGGAAGAGACACACAAAGGAGTTAGCACATCAGGGTTCTGAGTTTCTGCTTTACGTCACTGAGTCCATGATCTTCAGATAATGAAAGCTCTACTACCTCCAGGGCCTATTTTGCAGGGCTCAGAAATCACCAGAAGTTACCCATAGTCCTTTGAAGATGAGTTTTTATAACTAAGACTACTGTCTTTTTATTTTTATTTTTCCACAAGAAAACCACCAATGTCACACGTGGTTTACTTCTATTTAACCCCACACACCTCCAAGTTTTCTTGGGCAATGAGAAGAGGTGTGAAGAACAGACAAATAAAGTAGCTACAGTTCTGCAGTTTTGGAAACTGAGATGAATTACTCAACCTCTACCTGAGAGAGAAAGGGGGCTTTGCTATTCTTTAACCCTCTGGGAGTATGGACCCAGGGTCATTATGGGGTGCAGAAGGTGGAAGGTCTGGCCTAATCCTTGGTGGCAGGGGTGTGTGGGGGGTGGGGGGGGGTGTGCACCTGGTTTAGCTCACATAGTACAAAGCCAAGGATGTGTGTGAGGATCCTGGTTCGAGACCCCAGCACCCCAGCTGCAGGAGGGGGTTGTCGCTTAGAAGTGATGGAGCAGGTCAGCAAGTGTCTCTCTTTCTCTCCCCCTCTACCTCCTCCTCCTCTCTCATTTTCTCTCTGCCTTATACATTAAAATTGAAAAAATGGCCTCTAGTAGCAGTGGATTCATAGCAACAGCAATAATCCTGGTGTGTGTGTGTGTGTGTGTGTGTGTGTGTGTGTGTGTGTGTGCGCGCGCGCGCAGACCAGTTATAGACAGAGACAGGAACCCACCTATTTACCCTCCCTTCTTCTCTCCTCTCCCCTTCACGAATATCAAAACAACTCAAGCAGATGCTAAACACTGGCAAGTCAATTTCGCACTGGAAGAAAAAATGATTATAAGTAAGCATTCCTCCCAACTCAACACTGACAAGCACCACTCCCCAGGTGCATGACTAGAAGCTCCCCACACCAGGAAGCCTGTATCTCTCTCCACAAGGCCTCCTTACTTCCAGTATGGGTGGCGGGGGGTGTCTCAACACTCCTCTAAGAATGACACATCTGCTCCCCCCTCCCCCTCCCCCTACACACACACACACACACACACACACAGTGCTCAGCTGGAACAGCTGGCAGGCAGAAGCAGCAATTACACTTATTAGATTTTTAAATTTTAATTCCACACATATGACGAGGCATCTCCCACAGGCAATTGTCTCGTGGACCAAGCAGCGGACACCACACATACCGTCTCTGCCCCGGAGGTGTGTATAATCCTCCTAGCAATTAAAGGAAAACAACATCATTAATCCATACCTTTAATGATTGCCTTGGTGTGACCTTGGCTGCATGAAACAGCATGAAGAGTTGGAGATTTAAAATGAGATTAAGCAGCCCAGAAGGAAAAGCAAAAAAACAAAAAACCAAGTATTTTATCCTTTATGGCATTACAAGAAAGCTTCTTCTATACACAGAAAGTCAAATATGTGCTGAATAATAGGAAGCATGAATTCAGACAGTGTTTGAATAAGAATATTCATCGTATGCTGTCTTTCACTCAATGAATCCTGTTCCTATGAAATGACAAGCACATCAATGGTAAATACTGTTGTTTCTGGCACGGTGGTAGGCTCTTCCAGACAAAATCACACTGAATCCACACACTGCTCCACATTATACATGAAAAGTCAAACAGCTTGGATAGAAGAATAAAATCAGAGGGCCGGGCGGCAGCCGGTTAAGCAGACACGGTGCAAAACGCAAGGACCGGCACAAGGATCCCAGCTCAAGCCCCCCCCACCCCCGGCTCCCCACCTGCAGGGGAGTCGCTTCACAGGCGGTGAAGCAGGTCTGTAGGTGTCTGTCTTTCTCTCCCTCTCTGTCTTCCCCTCCTCTCTCCATTTCTCTCTGTCCTATCCAACAACAAGGGCATTAGTAACAACAACAATAGTCAAAACAACGATAAAAACAAGGGCAACAAAAAGGAAAATAAATTTTTTTAAAAAATTTAATATATATTTTTTTTAAAAAAGGACAAAATTGAAGTGCAGTGCTATAATTCAAGCCTAAGCCCTGAACTAACTTCAGAGCACTTAGTTGTAATGTATGTTACCTGACACAAGGACCTGGGTTCAAGCCCCAGGTCCCCCACTACTACCTGCAGAAAAGAAGCTTCATGAATGGTTAGGCAGTGCTGCAGCTCTCTCTCTCTCTTCCCCTCCCTCTCTCTCTCTCTCTCTTTCTCTCTCTCCTCCTCCCCTCACTATTTCTCTCTGTCCCATCAAATATAAGTAGAATAAAATGTTAAAAATATCTATAGAAAATAATAAGCTCCCCACCCCACAAGGGAAAGAGAGAGACAGGCTGGGAGTATGGATCGACCAGTCAACGCCCATGTTCAGCGGGGAAGCAGTTACAGAAGCCAGACCTTCCACCTTCTGCATCCCACAATGACCCTGGGTCCATGCTCCCAGAGGGATAGAGAATGGGAAAGCTATCAGGGGAGGGGATGGGATACGGAGTTCTGGTGGTGGGAACCGTGTGGAATTGTACCCCTCTTATCCTATGGTTTTGTCAGTGTTTCTTTTTTATAAATAAAAAATAAAAAAGGAAAGAAAAAAATAATAAGTTGGGGGCTGGGCGGTAGTGCAGTGGCTTAAGCACACAAGCTGCAAAGCACAAGGACCTGCGCAAGGATCCCAGATTCAAGCCTCTGGCTCCCCACCCTCAAGGGGGAGACCTCACAGGCGGTGAAGCAGGTCTGCAAGTGTCTGTCTTTCTTTCCCTCTCTGTCTTCCCCTCCTCTCTCAATTTCTTTCTGTCCTATCCAACAACAACAGCAATAATAACAATATTACCAACAACAAGGGCAACACAAAAGAAAAAATAGCCTCCAGGAGCAGTGCACTTGTAGTGCAGGCACCGAGCCCAGCAATAACCCTGGAGGAAAAATAATAATAATAATAATAAGCTGCAGGGGTTAAGCACACATGGCTGGAAGCACAAAGACTGACGCAAAGATCCCAGTTGAGCTCTGCAAGGTTGCTTCACAAGCAGCGAAGCAGGTCTACAGGTAATCTGTCCTTCCCTCTCCCTCTCTATCTCCCTCTCCTCTCCTGATTTCTCTCTGCCCTATGCAACAGTAACAACAGCAATAACGACAACAAAATGAAGAGAATGGCCTCCGGGAGCAGTGGATTCATAGTGCAGGCACCAGGCTCCAGTGATAACCCTGGAAGCAAAATAAATAAATAAATACATAAGTAAGTTACAGGACAAAAAGCATCTCACACACACACGCATACACACGCACACACGCACACGCACGCACACACACACGTCAAGAAGCACTGAAACCAAAGACCTAACTGCTCCCCTCTGTAGGGCTGCTTATGCGGTTAATTATCGGCTAAAGACAGAGATAAAGAGCTTGGGGAGGAGCCCCACCCACCTCTCTGTTCAAAGTGGTCACAGTGTCTAGATTTTACAAACAATCTGGTCTATGACTAACACCTGGTTCCCTTTGGGAATCTGGAAATGTGTGTGCTGGTGTCTACACAGGCCCCATGTGCTGAGTCTACAGAAGCAGTGCTACAGCTGTCACCAAGGGAACAAAGTATAGCGAGTGAGAGACACAGGAGAAAACGCGAGGAAATTTGTATCTAAGGTTTCTCTGGTATCTGATTTCTTTGTCCACTACACTTTTCCCTAGGCTGAGTTTGCTTTGTAACCCTTTGACTGTAATACATCTTGGCAATGAGTTAAGACTCAGCAGGGTAGGGGGGTCAGGCGGTAGCGCAGCAGGTTAAGTGCACCTGGCGCAAAGCACAAGAACCAGCTTAAGGATCCCGGTCCCAGCCCCTGGCTCCCCACCTGCAGGGGAGTCGCTTCACAGGCGGTGAAGCAGGTCTGCAGGTGTCTATCTTTCTCTTCCCCATCTTCCCCTCCTCTCTCCATTTCTCTCTGTCCTATCCAACAACAAATGACCTCAACAAAAACAATAACCACAAGGCTACAACAACAAGGGCAAAAAAAGGGGGGGAAGGTCTCCAGGAGCAGTGGATTCATCCTGCAGGCACCGAGCCCCATCAATAACCCTGGAGGCAAAAAAAATAAAAAGAATCAGCGGGGTAGCAATTATAGAAGCCAGACCTTCCACATTCTGCACCCCACAATGACCCTGGGTCCATACTCCCAGAGGGTTAAAGAATAGCGAAGTTATCAGGGGGAGGGGATGGGATACAGAGTTCTGGTGGTGGGAATTGTGTGGATCTGTACCCCTCTTATCTGACAAAAACCGGTTTTTTGGTCAGTGTTTCCTTTTTATAAATAAAATTTTTTTTAAAAAAAGAATATATATTCAGGCCTTTTATAAGTTCTAGCAAATTATCAAATCTAGGGGGTCTTGGCGACCCTCAATGGAACCTCCTGTATCTTAAAAATTGACTCACCTGTGGTCCAGGAGGTGGTGCAGTAGATAAAGGATTGGATTCTTAAGCATGAGGTCCTCAGCTCAATCCCCAGCAGCACATGTACCAGAGTGATGTCTGGTTCTTTCTCTCTGTCTCTCTCTGCCTATCATGAATAAATAAATAAAATCTTTAAAAAAAAAAAATGGCTCACCTATCTTCAAAATGTTATGGAGTAGAGGGCCAGGCAGTGGTGCATCTGGTTCAACACACACATTATAGTGCACAAGGCCCAGTGTTCAAGCCCCTGGTCCCCACCTGCAGAGGGAAAGCTTTAGGAGTGGCGAAGCAATGCTGCAGGTGTCTGTCTCTCTCCCTCTCTATCTCCCTCCCCTCTCAATTTCTCTCTGTCTCTGTCCAATCATATGTAAATTAAATATTTTTTAAAAGTTATAGAGCACACTACAAAATGTCATCATGTTTTAAGGATTTCAGCAGGGCAACTATATAGTCTAAGTCTTGAATTTAAATGCAATCTTAGTGGGTCACAGGACCACTTGTAGCTAAAAGAAAATCTCCACAGATTTCATGCCTAGCAGGAGTTTAAAGCACACCTCACACATAAGCCATGTTATATGTACACACCTTAATAAAGCTTTGTAGTCTCTTTCCCTCACTGCCTTGCGTACATTCGAGTCATGAGAAAACCCAGTTTTATATTTCAGTTATAAAATCAGCCCAGATTTTTCTCTTTCTGGTTTTCTCATTGACGTCCATTGACTGTTCTAGTCACAGTGATCTCTCATCAGTCTTTACAATAATCGTCCAACTGGCCCTGCTGACTCTTCCGCTCTTGCGTTCATACAATCTACTTAATAAAATTACTGAAATGAAAACGCATCTCTGCAGATCTAAGTCTGAAAGTCAAAAGTTCCTCCAAGATAAAATAAATTTTAAAGGCTGAAAGTTTTTTATCTACTGAGTATTAGATTCGCATGAGTATTGAGACGGATATATAAAATGTATTCATTTAATTAAAAGTCATAAAGTTATCCAGTACCTATGCAGGTAATTAACATCATAATCATAAATAATGCTTTAATACAGCTGGGCCAACGATATGGCTGACCTGAACAACGCGCCTGCTTTGTCATATGTATGACCCAGGTTTGAGCCCATTCTCCCCACCAAGCTGGAGGAAGCTTCGGTAGGATGATGTTTCCACCTGTCTCTCTAATCTGAGGAAAAAGAAAATTTACCCAGAGCAATGAAAACTCAACATCAAATAAAAATAAATAAAATCACATCCTCAGAAATGTGAAGTGTCTCTGGGGCTCTGCAGGGAGGCATCTGTCACAGGGCATCTCTAGGGAAATAAAAAATTGCCTTGTACGCACTAACCACTGAAAAATACAGAGACCGTGTGTGCTGTAAAAAGCATCCACTGCTTTCAGAGACAGAATACCAATCCGTTTTTTGCTTTGCTTCCAGTCAGTCGGTGTTCCCCGTCGGCTCAGAAACAGCAGCTCTTCTCCATAATTCATCAGCTCCCCATGGTCATGTCCCACTTGCCTCTCCCACACATGCTGCTGACACTCCCGTCACTCCAGTGCGTGTGTTCCCAGACATGGCAGGCTCGTGAATTCTGCTGTGACATCTAGGCCCCGGCCTGGCCTCCTGCCACACGGCAGTCCGGAGCCCCTCATTTCATATCACTCCAAAGAGGCTGACTTCACCTCCAAACTGAAATTCAGTCCTGGGGCCCGGGTGGTGGTGCACCTGATTAAGCACACATGCTACAATGCAGAAGGACCCAGGTTCAAGCCCCCAGCCCCCACCTGCAGGAGGAAAGCCTCATGATTGGTGAGGCAATGTTACAGGTCCGTAGGTCTCTCTCTCTGTCTCTCTCTCTCTCCCCTCTCTTCCCCAACCTCTCTCCCTTTCCCTCTCTATCTCCCTTCCTCTGGATTTCTGGCTGTCTCTATCAAATAAATAAAAATATTAAAATTTTGTGGGGCCAAGCTGTGGTGCACCTGGTTAAACGCACACATTACCGTGCACAATAACCCAGGTTCAAGCCCCTGGTCCCCACCTGCAGGGGGAGAGCTTTGCGAGTGGTGAAGCGGGGCTACAGATATCTCTCTGTCTCTCTCCTTCTCTACAAAACCCTTCCCTCTAGCTGTCTCTATCCAATAAATAAAGATAACTAAAAAATAATAATAATAATAAATTCAGTCCTCATTCATTCAATACCCCATTACAAGGTTTGCTTTCCATCCCAAATATTCACTATTGCCAGAATGTTGCTATTCTTTTATTTCTTTATTCATCTGACACTCCTCGCCACAATGTGGACTAATGAGGCAAATCCAGGTGTGCTGGGACCACTGTACTGTCAGAGTCTACAGTACCATTTGACACATGGCCAACATTCAAATACTGGATAAGGCATTAGCACTCACAGGGCCGGGCAGTGGTGCAGCCTGCTGAATGTACACTCTAGCAAAGATGCAGGTTTAAATGCCGGTCCCCACCCACGGGAGGGAAACTTCACCAATAGTGAAGCAGCACTGAGGTGTGTTGGGACCATGTGTGAGCCTGACAGCTTAGGGAGAACCACCCCCATCCTCGGATGGAGGTCTGAGAAGATAGCCTCTTGGTAAGTCTCTCTCAACCGAGGTGAGCATAAGGGGGGAAACTCAGACTTGGTTCTTTCCTTCTTGACTCTCAGGCCCACAGATACCCCAGTACTTCCCTCCATTAACTGCAGGCCACATGGCCGCAGATTCACTTATTCAAAGTCACCTTCTGATCACAGAAGAACACACCTTATCACACACTTCATCACACACCTCAGACCCCAGACAAGAGAAATTCCAAACTATATGGCTCTTTGATATCCATCTTCTCTCTGTCTCACCCTACGGGTTTAGCCCCTATGCTTCTCTCAAATACCTTTGGATAATTAAGTTGCTTGTGTCGTGGAGAATAACTGTCTTGTATCTCATCAATTCCTGTCATACCAGCCCCCTACCTTAGGGGCATGCTGACTGTTAAGAAACCTGTCATTTCTGTCATATTGCAACAATAATTACCTCCATTGCTTTTCTATTTAACTCATGTCAATTTTGCTAACAAACGGACTCTAGGATTCTGGGACTCAAGGACTCAGATTCTAGATTCACGCTAGGAGTCCCCTGGTGTCTTTTACTTCGTGTCACCCCTGTCGTGAGCGAGAAAGAACCAGCCCGTTACCTTTCCCCTGGAGGACACCCAGCCGGAGAAGAAGAGAGACACCCCGAAAGAGGTGTCTCTCTTTCCCCGTTTCTTCCTACTCTTCCCCTCTCAATGTCTCTATCCTCTATCCAAACAAATAAAAAATAAAGGGGCCAGGTGGTGATGCATCTGATTAACACACACACACACACACACACACACACTACAGTGCACAAGGACCCAAGTTCAAGCCCCTGGTCCCCACCTGCAGGGGAAAAGCTTCACAAGTGGTAAGGCAGGGCTGCAGGTGTCTCTCTGTCTCTTTCCTTCTCTACCCCTTCCTTCCCTCTCAATTTCCCTGACTGTGTCCAATAATACAAAAGTAAATAAAAACATTTTTAAAACATTAAAAAACAATAAGGAAAAGTAGTGGGTTAGTCACAGAACACGAGATAATCTTGGTGGAAAGAAAGAAGAAAGAGGGAGAGGAGGGAAGAAAGAATGGAAGGGAGAGAAGAGGAGGACGAGAAAGAGGAGGAGGAGGGGGGAGGAGGAAGGGACAGCACTCTGGGCCCAAGAGATCTCATTGAGTAAGGCGTATGCCTAGTCATGCTTGTGGCTCAGGTTCAGACCCTGACACCACAAAAGAGACCCTGACACCACAAAAGCAGAAGCAGCTCTAGTACAGTGATGGAGCCCTCTCTGTCTCTTCATCTGGAGAAAGGACACTGGGTGGCCTGACTCCACCAAGAAGGAAAACTATATATATATGGCGGGGAGACTTATTTTTGAATCTCTCTCACAATAGCTCAGTAATTGATATTCTGCCCTAATACATTTCCTAGAATGGAAACTCAACACCAAGAGAAAGAGGTAGATCTAAGTTTGGAAAATAAATTCCTCCCCACCCCACCCTCAACCCAGCCCCACTTCCAGGATATAAAGACGTAAAAAGCAAAACACTAGATTGTGAATACTGTAGACCCATTAAGTATAGTTTTCTTGAACAACGGTACATGAAAAGTATTCATCTAAAAAAACAAGGGTGCATAATAAAAGCTTACTATATATAACTCTCATACAGCAACTGCAGATCTTTTCAAATTGATACAACTATTCCCAAGAAATGTTGACTGTGTTTCCTGGGCAGTCAGTGGACTGACATGTCTCACACCATCCACGAGGAGGAGGAAAGCGCTTTGTGTGCATGCAGTGTTCACATGATATGTAAGTAAATATTCGCCCTGTATTTATTAATATTCCTGTACACACACACACACACTCACACACTCACAATCTGGGGAGGCCAACTTTGCATGCAAAGAATCTCCAGCGTCTGACTATATTAGCATCAACTAACTCATTTAAAACACATCTACAAGAAGCGTGAGATAGTGTAACTGTGTGTGTGTGTGTGTGTGTGTGTGTGTGTGTGTGTGTCTGTCTGTCTGTCTGTCTGTCTCACACACATGCCCCTCTCCACGACAGAGCTCCAAACAGCAGTCTGTCTGGCAAACCAAGAGCAAATGAAAGGCCCAAGCACTCTCCACCCAGGCTCTGATCCTGACTTTGCCCTTAATTTACTAACCTCAGTAATTTTTCCCCATAAGCCTGCATTTTCCCTTCTATAAAACTAATTTTAAAAAAAAATCGAGCAGATCCTTCTGCTGCAGCAGGTAAGTAAAGTCAGCCGTGAACTAAAAGGAACTCTAGGGAAATCTGCTGCTGTCAGATCACATGGAGTCCAAGGGAGATGGTCAGTCGATAACGACTGGGGACTGACATCCACGGAAATCGTGGCGGCCCAAGCTGCAGCTAGTCGCACAGCACTGTTCTGTGTCCCAGGCGACCCGGAGGAGGCCTAGGCCCCTGCCGTCAGCCTTGGTGCCAGCGCACGTTCCGAGCGGTGGTACAGCTATGCCCTTTGACCTTAGAAGGAATCAAGGAACATGGTGTTCTTTGCAGCTTGAAATTCTATGATAAGACTGACTCAGAGAAGCGCTCAGTAAATTCCCATGTTATGAAAAACCTGGGCTTCAGGCAGTTTGAACCAAGAGAGATTAGCATGGCTGTGGAGAATGAATTTGGGCTTGAAATTCCTGGCAGAGATGAGATGTGAATGCGTCCAAAACAAGTCAGTGATGACACTGCAGATAAGGACGTGTGTTAGTAAAATACCCGAGCCTTTTCCTTCACAGAGAGGAGACAGAGAGATACTGGAGTTTCTGTACGTGAGAACTCATTTAGGGGTCTTTGCTGACTGTGACAAGAACTTCTATTTCCGGTTTTTATTAGTGATTTAACAGTTTCACAAAATTAGAAGATTCCAGGTATAAAATGTCACAAACACCTGGTCATCAACCACCACGACCTTGCTGTAGCCCCCTTAACAAATAAATTGGTGGACAAATAAATGATTCAAATATTCTTTTGCTTGAATCAGTGTTCATTCCACAGTTCCATCCTGCTTTGGGAGACGGTAGACATTCCCACCAGCTATCAGAGTTCAAGGCAAGGATCCTCTAAAACTACTTTCAGAAAAAAAGAAGTTATCGACCCTGACTAACTACAAGCAAATTCAAGTTTCTCTAAAAACTACGTGTTGTATGCTTTACATTGGGTTGTTCTAGCTCTCCCCCGCCAAGAAAATTGGATCAGTCCTGCTAATTTCGCGGGCCCGCTTGGCCCCGCCCCAAGGAACCCCGAGAGGGTTCCAGAGTTCCAGAGTTAGAGAGTTGGAGAGTTGCAGAGTTTGAGAGTTCGAGAGTGCTTGGTGCTGTCATGGGGGAAAGAGGCAACAGAGTTCTGTTTGGTGATTAGTTTGGGTTAGTTTATGAATCGTTGTTCCTGAATAAAGAAATACAGCTTCCCTGCCCAGCGGTTGTCTCCGCGTCTCTGTTACCCGCCCGTGAAGCTAGCCCAGCCAGCTAGAGCCTCCGAATTTTAACAACAAATGGCGCCCACATGGACCTGACCTGCGCATCTCTCAGATAAGTAAGGACAATTTGGCTACCTATGCACTATGGCCTTCTCTTCTGCTTGTGAAGAGCTCTCCAAAGGCCTCTACTCTTTCTTCACGAGACTGTTTTGCTGTTTCTGGAACATTTATCTCTGGACCACTCTGTGGTTTCCACCCGCTCGGGCGAACTCAGAACAGCCAGCGGGAAGAGCCAGCGGGCGGGAGGCGAGGTGCGGAGCTGCTGTTTCCACCTGGTTAAACAGCCAGCCAGCCGGCTGCGCCCAGACAACCCCGCGCACCGCGCCCGCAGCCCCGCAGCCCCGCAGCCCGCAGGAGCCCGACGCCACCACGCAGGAGCCCGATGCCACCACGCAAGAGCCCGATGCCAACACGCTGCAGCCCGATGCCAACACGCAGGAGCCCGATGCCACCACGCAGGAGCCCGATGCCACCACGCAGGTGCCCAATGCCAGCACGCAGGCCAGCCCACATGAGCCAGCTCTCCACCGCATGGCGCAGGGCACTGGACGCGTGATCCCTCCACGCTGCTCGGCCACTGTGAGCAGGGCAGCAGATATGACTGGGCCATGGAACAGGGCAGCAGACATGGCAGGGCCATGGGGCAGGGCCGCGGCGGCCTATCATGGTCGCCACCCCTGGGCACCTCGGCCCACGCCTTCTACAAGGCTGGCCCGCCCACCCTCATGCTATAAATTCTGGAACGATCCCGGACCTCCCGGACCCCTGGGCTCCCTGCCAAAACTGGGCACACGAGATCTCCAGCTGCCGGTCCGGTCTGAAGGCAGACAAGCTGGAGTACGCAGAGATTTGTGCAGAGATCGCAACCTGCAATTCCTAGAAGTGAAGCTGCCCAAGAGACCACCACTGGACAACGCACCCCACCCCCCAACAACTAAGACAGTACATATCTAAATTCGTGTTTGAAATGACATGTCTTTGTAACAAAAGGTTTCTCTCCTTATGCATTAATGACCATGTTTATGTGTATGTTTAAAGTTTGGTAAACAGTAACTTTAAGGCTAAATTCTTACTAGTCAAAGTTAAATGAAAAAGGTTTTCAACGTAATTCTCATAAAGATAAAATTAACTTACATTTAAAGTCTGAGGTAAAAATTAGTTAACAATCAATATATTTTAACTAAGTTGGTCTAAAGACCTGCGCACACCTAGGGTGTGTCTCCATCTTGAATGGTTATAACAAAAGGTTAAATAGACTTGTTGATATGTAAAACTCTCGATTACCTTCTCTATTAGAAATGGTAGATCGCACAATGGCTATGCTAATTATTCTCATGCCTGAGGTTTCCTTTCCTGCACACACCTAGGTTACATCTCCATCTTAAATGGGTGTAACAAAAGTTAAAAAGACGTTGTTGATATGTAAAAGTCTCAAATTCCTTCTCTATTAGAAACGTTTAGATTGCGCTATGGTTATGCTAATAAGTTTTGTTTCATAGTAAGTATTGCAGCCAGCTGCCTTTGGGACTCTAGGCCGTTCCCCACCCCCATGCAAATGCCTGTCGAGACAAGTACACCCCCCAGAGGCAAAAAATGTTTTTTTTTTAAGCTGATAAAGTTTTGCCCACAGAGGCAAAACATGGCCCCCTCAGGCCTTCCCTTGGCAGCACACTGGTTCTTGTTACTTGCTTACATGTTTCTCCATGTTTGTGCCAGTTTCTTTTTTTAAAAAATGCCTGTTGATATATGTTTCTGTTCACCCCACACCCTTGATACTGTAGTCATTTAGTTAAAAAGAAAAGGGGGAATTGTTGTATGCTTTACATTGGGTTGTTCTAGCTCTCCCCCTGCCAAGAATATTTGGATCAGTCCTGCTAGTTTCACAGGCCCGCTTGGCCCCGCCCCAAGGAACCCCGGGAGGGTTCCAGAGTTCCAGAGTTTGAGAGTTGGAGAGTTGCAGAGTTAGAGAGTGCTTGGCGCCGTCGCGGGGGAAAGAGGCAACAGAGTTCTGTTTGGTGATTAGTTTGTCTTAGTTATGAATCGTTGTTCCTGAATAAAGAAATACAGCTTCCCTGCCCAGCCGTATGTCTCTGGTCGTCTCTGTTACCCGCCCGTGAAGCTAGCCCGGCCAGCTGGAGCCTCCAAATTTTAACAACAACTAAGTTCCCAATTCAAGAGAAGTGAAGGGTAAGGGGGAGGGATTTTCTGGGGATAGAGGAAATAAGACGTCTATTATGAAAAGCAATGGAAGTGTCGGGGGAGGGGTCGCTTATTTTTCCCACCAAAGCTACTGATTTTTGTGTCTGTGACTCAACTGCTCTCATGACCTTTTTTCCCTTTATCTTTCTTTACTGGCAGAGATAGAAATAAGAGAGAGAAAGAGAGATACCTACAGCACTGCTCACTGTGTGTGAAGGTGTCCCGCCTGCAGGTGGAGACCGGGAACTTGAACCCAGGTCCTAGCTCATGGTTTTTCTTTTGTTTTTGTTTTTAACTTCTTTTGGGGGGGGGGGGAATTAATGGTTTACAGTCAACAGTCAAATACAATATCTTGTACGGGGGGATTAATGGTTTACAATCAACAGTCAAATACAGTATCTTGACGCGTGCGTAACATCTCCACATAACAGTACAACCCCCACTAGGTCCTCCTCTGCCATCATGTTTCAGGGCCCAACCCCCGCCCCATCCCCACAGTCTTTTACTTTGGTGCAATACACCAACTCCAGCCCAAGTTCTGCTTAAGAGTTTTCCCTTCTAACCTTGTTTTTCAACTTCTGCCTATGAGTGAGATCATCCCATATCCTTCTGTTTCTGACTTATCTCACTTAACAGGATATCTTCGAACTCCATCCAAAATAAGCTGATGAAGGTGAATTCCCCATGAACCTGGGACTTTGGAGGCTCAAGAATAAGTTTCTTTGCGTAACCACTATGCCATCTACCCCTGTTCACATTCCTCAGTTTTGCACATAACAATTCAACCCCCCCTTCTATGTCCTCTTCTGCCATCGTGTTCCAGGACCTGAACCCCACCCACCCACCCACACCCTAGAGTCCTTTGCTTTGGTACCAGGCCCAGTTCAAGTTCTGTTTTGTGTTTGTTATTTTAACTTTTTTTTTGTAATTGGATTTGTTTCACTTCAAGGTGCCTTTAAAATTTAGGTGGAAAAGAGTTCTGCAAGTATTTCCCTCTAAGTATTTGATAGTTTCTGGTCTAACATCCAGGTGTTGGAATCCCCTCCTATGACTGTGTTGCTGTTAATATATTACTGTAGCCCTTTCAGTAGGTGTTGGATGTATTTAGATGGCCTCTCTTTGGGTGCATAGATGTGACTAAATGTTAAGAGCTTTTTAAAAATATTTATTTGTTTATTCCCTTTTGTTGCCCTAGTTGTTTTATTACTGTAGTTATTATTGTTGTTGTCATGATGTTGTCATTGTCAGACAGGACAGAGAGAAATGGAGAGAGGAAGGGAAGACAGAGGGGGAGAGAAAGATAGACACCTGCAGACCTGCTTCACCGCCTGTGAATCAACTCCCCTGCAGGTGGGGAGCCGGAGGCTCAAACCGGGATCCTTATGCCGGTCCTTGCGCTTCACGCCATGTGCGCTTAACCCGCTGCGCCACCGCCCGACTCAGTGTTAAGAGCTCTTGATTGACTGATCTTCTGAGCATTAAGTTGTGTCCGTCACTGTCTTCTTCAATTTTATTCCTTTAAGGTCAGCTACGAGTTTTAATGTGAATGCAGTACTGGGGGGGGGGGGGGGCCACTGCCTGGCCCTATCAACACTGCTGTGTAGTTCTTGTAGACACTCTGGCCATGCATTTGATAACTACAGTCTAAACAATACTGCAGACCTTCACTTCTACTGGTTACATACAAGTGTTCAGTGATTAAATGTTACTTTTGTTGTCACAATATTCTTATCTCCCTGGCATGAGGAACCTTCTCCGTGACATTCCCGATACTTCTAGGACTTCTGTACCTCTGCCTGTAAGAGGGTTAGAGTGAGCAACTGGGGAGAAGCCCGAGTGTCAGGGCACTTGCCTAGCATGCGTGGGGCTCTGGCAGCAACGAATGGGAGCAGCAAGGAAACACAGGTGAACAGGAAGTGCTTTACTCTTCCCCCATCCCCCCCCCACACACGTATGTGTGTGAGACCCTGAGCTCCGTTTCTGGGACACATTAAAACCAAGTAATTGTTCCAGAAAGCTTGATTCAAAGCAGACTCCATTCTGATGTCTGGGCTTCCCTGGGCAGACAACCTCACCAGTGTGTCCCCAAGTCTCATCTCTCCGAAGCCCCTACCCCACCAGGGAAAGACAGAAACAGGCCGGGGGTACAGATCGGCCTGCCAGCGTCCGTGTCCAGCAGAGAAGCAATTACAGAAGCCAGACCTCTCACCTTCTTTTGGCTCATACTTCCAAAGGGATAGAGAATAGGGAAGTTTCCAATGGAGGCAGTGGGACACAACTCTGGTGGTGGGAACTGCACCCCTGTTTTCTTACAACCTTGTTAATCCTTATTAAATCACTAATTAAAAAAAAAAAACAGCTGATACCGTTATTAGCTGGATGCTCCTTCCAGATCCCCAGTCCTGCATTTTTTATGTATATACTTTGGCAAGAGGGATTTAAGCAAACTGCTTCTTACGGTTCGAGCTATAGAGCTGTGTTGATGACACAGCTGCAGGTGAAATTTACCTCGCATGTCCCCATCTCTCTTAGCTCATTCGAAGAGTCTAGGCCTTTACCTCCTGGACACCGACTTCTCTGGAAGCCTGCCACTCTGAAGAAGTAAGAGGCACAACAATGCTCTAGTTAAACTGGATCAACTAGACTGGGGGCAGGGTGCTAAAGCCTATACAGAGGCTTTCCACGTCTCTGTGAGGAAGGAGAGAAAGGGCTGATTACATTTTCTTTTTTAAAAAATTTTTTTTTAATATTTATTTCCTATTGTTGCCCTTGTTGTTTTATTGTTGTAGCTATTATTGTTGTTGTTATTGATGTCGTCGTTGTTGGATAGGACAGAGAGAAATGGAGAGAGAGGAGGGGAAGACAGAGAGGGGGAGAGAAAGACAGACACCTGCAGACCTGCTTCACCACCTGTGAAGCGACTCTCCTGCAGGTGGGGAGACAGGGGCTGGAACCGAGATCCTTATGCGGGTCCCTGAGCTTTGCGCCACATGTGATTAGCCCGCTGTGCTACCGCCTGAGTCCCTGATGACATTTTCTATTGCAGCTGAACATGAAAATTTGTTGGTGAAACTACACTACGCTACTGCCTGGATACCTAGGGCTGAATTCTGTACATCCAGTTAGGTGGGAAAGATAACAAATAGTCTGAGAATAACACACCCTCTCCTGACAAAACTTACAAAAGTTCACTAAATGGGGCCAGGCGGTAGGGTAGCACAGCAGGTTAAGCACGCATGGTGTAAAGCACAAGGATTGGTGTTAAGGGTCCCAGTTCAAGCCCCCGGCTCCCCACCTGCCGAGGAGTCGCTTCACAGGCGGTGAAGCAGGTCTGCAGGTCTCTATCTTTCCCCCTCTGTCTTCCCCTCCTCTCTCCATTTCTCTCTGTCCTATCCAACAACAACGACATCAATAACAGTAACTACCACAATGATAAAACAACTAGGGCAACAAAAGGGAAAATAGCCTCCAGGACCAGTGGATTCATGGTGCAGGTACCGAGCCCCAGCAATAACCCTGAATGCAAAAACATAAAAAGTTCACTAAGCTGCTGTTAAGAATTATGGGGGTGGTGGCTCGAAGCACAAGGACTGACATAAAGAACCTGGTTCCGGCCCCTGGGTCCCCACCTGTGAGGGGGGGTCGCTTCACAGAGGGTAAAGCAGGTCTGCAGGTGTCTTTTCTTTCTCTCCCCCCCCCCCCCCGTCTTCCTCATTTCTCTCTGCCTTATCCAACAGCAGCAGCAACAGAATGGAAAAGAAAAAAGAATTAAGGTGAATGACCAGGGAAATCTATCAACTGGCAGGCAAGCTTGTGTAGGGTTCCTGATTGGTCCCCAGGCACCATAGGTGTCAGCTGCTCTGACTCCTCCCCCTCCCTCTCTCTCAGCTCTCCGCTCATAAGAAATACATAAATTGTGTCCAGGAGGTGGCGCTGTGGTAAAGCTTTGGACTCTCAAGCATGTAGTCCCAAATTCAATCCCCAGCAGCACATGTGCCAGAGTGATGTCTGGTTCTTCCTCTCTCCTCCTACCTTTTTCATTAAAAAAAAAATTTTTAATCTTAAAAAAATTAATTAATTTTAAAAATAAATACATAATAAAAGAAAAAAAATTTTCAAAAAAAGAAAAGAAATAGATAAATCTCTAAAACAAAAAAAGGAGTAGGGTAAAAACCTAGCATGGGTCCTCAGTCCTTTAAACACAAAACCAGGACCCTAAAGACAGAAAAGTCAAAAGTTGCAGCCCTTTGCCAGGAAGCCAATCAATTCCAAGTGCATACACTGGGTGGCACCGCCTGGTCTGAACAGACTGTCCCCAGATCTGTCATCAGGGCTGATGCTACTGTTCAGAGGTTCTGCTGATCTCTGCTGATTGGCCACTGGCAGTCTCATTGTCTAAAGGACACATGCCCTGTTTTGCCTTTCCATGTCCCACCCCTTGCGGAATAAATAAGTGATATCTCTCAAAGAGAGAGAGAGAGAGAGATGTTGAAGCCTGGACCCCAAAGTACCTGTGAGGATGGCCTTATATGGAAATAGGGTCTTTGCAGATGTAACTAAAATGAGATCATCATCGGGGCAGGGCCTAACTCAGTGTAATCAGCATCATTAAAGGAAGGAGAGAGAGGCAAACACAGAGCATGTGAGACTGGAAGTGTGGCAGCCGCGTGCCGTGCCAGGGCCTGGCAAGGGCAAAGGGGGAGCCTCCCCTGGAGGTTCCTCAAGAAGCAGCGTCTTGCCGGCAACTTGATTTCAGACTTTTAACCTCCCGAATACATTTCTGTGTTTGTCTGTTTGCGGTAATTTCTGTGGTTTTAAGTCATCAAGTTTGTAATACTTTGTCATCCTTAACTCCTTAATTGTACAATTTTCGGAGACGGGTGGTAGTGCAGTGGGTTAAGCGCAGGTGGCGCAAAGCACAAGGACCGCGGTGTAAGGATCCCAGTTCGAGCCCCCGGTTCCCCACCTGCAAGGGTGTTGATTCACAGGTGGTAAAGCAGGTCTGCAGCTGTCTGAATTTCTCTCCCCCCTCTGTCTTCCCCTCTTCTCTCCATTTCTCTCTGTCCTATCCAACAACGAGGACATCAATAACAGCAACAATAATAACTACAACAATAAAACAACCTGGGAAACAAAAGGGAATAAATGAATAAATATTAACAAAAAAAGAATTATAAAATTTTCTAGCCCAATGAATAAGGAACGATGGAACACTTTAATGTGTCCTTTTCGTCTGATTATTTATTTTTTTAAAAAATATTTTATTTACTTATTGAGAAAGATGGGAGGAAGAGAGAAAAAGAACCAGACATCTTTCTGGTACATGTTCTGCCAGGGATCGAACTCAGGACCTCATGCTTGAGAGTCCAATGCTTTATCCACTGCGCCACCTCCCGGACCACTCGTCTGATAATTGCATTTATTTATTTATTTATTTATTTATTTTCCCTTTTGTTGCCCTTGTTGTTTAACATTGTTGTGGTTACTGATGTCATTGTTGGATAGGACAGAGAGAAATGGAGAGAGGAAGGGAAGACAGAGATGGGGAGAGAAAGATAGACACCTGCACACCTGCTTCACCGCCTGTGAAGCGACTCCCCTGCAGGTGGGGAGTCGGGGGGGGGGGTGTCGGGGGCTCAAACCGGGATCCTTAAGCCGGTCCCTGCACTCTGCACCACTTGCGCTTAACCCGCTATGCCACCACTGGACTCCCTCGTCTGATTATTTCAAAGTAACTCTAAGCATCATTCAGTTTCCAGCACCTGAAGTCTATATAAATTTGCAGGTAAGTTGTTAATAAAGTTTTTGTGGTAGAAAATAAAAGGAGAGGAAGGACACGGGACGCACAGACAGCAGTAAGTCTTTATAATCATCAGGGGATGACAGCTAAAAATCACCCAAATACTCTATATAAAAAGAGTAGAATGCATTATATAAGAACGAGTGCTCCGTGGTCCAGGAGGTGGCGAAGTGGATAAAACATTGGTCTCCCAAGCATGAGGTCCTGAGTTCAATCCCCGGCAGCACATGTACCAGAGTGATATCTGGTTCTTTCTCTCCTATCACTCTCATTAATAAATAAAATATTAAAAAAAAAAAAAAACAAGTGCTCCCTGGAGAGGGAGGTGGCAGAGCAGGTGCAATGCCCAGCCTGAGAAGTGTGGGGTCCCAAGCTCGCTGCCCGGCACTGCAGAGTAATGTCCTGCTTCTCACTCTCTCTTTAATAAATAACATGATTTTTTTTTTTTTTTGCCTCCAAGGTTCTCTTTGGGGCTAGGTTTCTGCACTACTAATCCACTGCTCCTCTGGCCTTTTTTTTTTTTTTTCCCTTTTTCGACTTTTTGGATAGGAACAGAAAGAAATTAAGAGGGAAGGGGAAGCGAGAGAGGGAGAAAGACAGACACCTGCAGACCTGCTTCACCGCCTGTGAAGCAACCCCCCCTGCTGGTGGAGAGCTGGGGGCTCCAACCAGGATCTTTCCAGGAGTCCTTGTACTTCATACTATGTGCGATTAAGCCGGTGTGCCACCGCCTGGCCCCCAATAAATATTTTTTAGAGAGATTAAAAAAAAAACAACTGTTGTCCATTTTAATGATATTGAGTATGAAACACAAGCTAGCATACAAACTATTGAAAATTTAGACATGGTTAGCATTAAGATGCGATCTATTGATAATTCATATTGAAAAGGAAAGAAAGTTCACTGGTACTAACTGTGTACGTGCATGGCGGTGTAATGTGTGTATTCACTCATTTATCCAGCACAGATGTGCCACTAAACATATATGTCAGAAGACATGTGAGACTGAGGATCGTACACTTGAACTGTTATGCGACAAAGAGACGAACTGTCCCTCTCCATTCTGAAATTCTCTCTGGCATTAAACTTACCTGTTATTCTCCTTCCCGGCCAAGACTAGTGTTAGTAACTTGATCATTTTAATATGCATAATACAAATCATCTGAAATCGCTCCATTTTTAGAAAGCTGGCCCGCAACTTAACCAGGAGCTATGCCGCGACTGACACAGGACTGTTTTTACTGAGTTGTAGTAAACACACACAACAAAATCATCAATCAATAATAGGAAACTAGCAATGGACTGAATGTGTGAATGTGTTTCCTCAAACAAACCAACCAAAAAACACCAAGCTATAAATCCCAGAACCTGTGAATGTATTTACATGGCAGTGGGTAATTTACATGAAGAGGCGGTATATACTGGCTTAAAACAAGATTATTCTAGGAAGCACAGGTGAGATCAATGTAATCACAGAGGTCCCTTAAAAGGAAAAAAAAAACAAAAAAAAACATTGGGGCAAGGAGGTCAGAGTTAACTTGCAGGAGGACTTCACCACCACGATAGGCCTTGAAGATGAGGAAGGGGCCACTGCCAAGGGCTAAAGAGAGACTCTAGAAATTGCATCAGGCAAGAGAAAGAATCCTCTAAAGCCTCCAGAATGAGACGCAGCCCTGCCACACGCTATTTTGGCCAGGAAGACTTATGTTCAGACACACAGCCTACACAATGCTAAAGAAACAGACCCGTATAATTTCAAGGCACGAAATATGTGCGAATGTGTTTCAAGAGAACTAGGAAATGAGGATCTGACAAATGCTAATTTAGTCAAACAATTGTGTTGCCGATAATTAAAAGCAAGTGAAATTTGTTATACGTATTTAGCAGAGGGGAGGAAAGAAGGAAAAAAAAAAAAAAGGTCACAATATAATCCCAATTCTGCTTGCTTAAACAATTCACAACTGGCCCTTAGACGTATTACAAATAGCTAGAAGCACAGTAATCAGAACAATAGGTTGCTCTGCAAGATGGGGCTGCAGTTACAGCCTTTGTCTGGGGAGCACATCCCGCCCACCCCACCCCCACCCCGTCACACGCACCCAAAGTTTCTACAATAAATATTTATTATCAGAAAGAAATGCGTAACGTCTCAGTACAAAGAGATCTGCACTGAAGCAAGCAAGGCCTGGCATGGACAAGCTCAAAAGGATTAAGAGGGGAAAAACAGGAGAGGCGTTAGTTGTCTGTGGTAGGCCAGGCGTTTTTTTTGCCCAGGTGATCTTCCAAGGCAAAGATACTTTTTAACCTTTCCTGTGAAGGCTGAGGGTAGGGTAGGGCAGGGCGCACAAAGAACACTTCAAATATTGACCGTTCATATCACCTGTTAAAAACTAACGGACTAAAGACCCCACCAATGTGTCCTGGAGCTCAGCTTCCCCAGAGACCCACCCTACTAGGGAAAGAGAGAGGCAGACTGGGAGTATGGACCGACCAGTCAACGCCCATGTTCAGCGGGGAAGCAATTACAGAAGCCAGACCTTCTACCTTCTGCAACCCACAATGACCCTGGGTCCATGCTCCCAGAGAGATAGAGAATGGGAAAGCTATCAGGGGAGGGGGTAGGTTATGGAGATTGGGTGGCGGGAATTCTGTGGAGTTGTACCCCTCCTACCCTATGGTTTTGTTAATTAATCCTTTCTTTAATAAAAATAAATAAATAAATAAATAAATAAAAAATTATTTCACTCCAAAAAAAAAAAAAAAAAAAAAACTAGCGGACTGGGCCTGGGTGGTAGCACACCCGGTTAAGCACACATAGTAGAAAGCACAAGGACATGCACAAGGATCCTGGTTCAAGCCCCCCAGTCCCCACATTTTGGGGAGGGGGGTTGTCACTTCACAGTGAAGCAAGTCTGCAGGTCTCTATCTTTCGCTCTCCCTCTCTCTTATCTTCCCCTCCTCTTTCAATTTCTCTCTGTCCTATCCTATTAAAAAAAAATGAGGAAAAAAATGGCCTCCAGGAGTGGTGGATTCGTAGTATAGGCAACGATAACTCTGGAAGCAAAAAGCAAAACAAACAAAAAAAAAAACTAGTGGACTGATTTCAAGTTGCATCTCCCAAGGAATAGCTGGAGTGTTTCCTCAAATCCTGACAGCATGTAATTTTGTTGAAAGCTATGTTTCTCTGAATGCAAACAACAGTATTAGAGCAGAAACTCCTGTGATCGGCTTGTTTTAAAAGCTACACAGACACCAAACTGGCCCAAGGTGGCCAAGCCAAAAGCTCTTAGCAGCACTGGGAGCCTCCCACGTAAGAGTTCTGAATGTGTGAAATGGTTGTGTGCAAAGAACATGGATCCTTTCTCATAACTTGTTATTCTATGCTCCTAGCAAAATACCAAATCCTGCAATCCTGAAAATAATACAGATCGCACAAGAAATGTTAAGAAATAGTTCAGTGTACAATCCCAAACGTGTGGGCAACGTCCATGTGCACACATTTGTGATTTAAAAATATACGTACTCGTTTTAGGGAGGAGGCCCAGCTGCCTCACCAAATATATTACTCAACACTACTATTCTTCCAAGCAAGAAAACATCTGGCTTTTGTTTGTTTTTAAGTCTCCTTTACTAAGAGATCGATCCAGATGTTTGTTGTTTTAGGTCTTTGTTTGTTTCTGTTTTGTGTTTATCACTGGGATTTGCTACCTGCATGACAACTCCACTGCTCCCAGCAGTCTTTTTTTTTTTTTTCTATGATAAGGGATGACAAGACACCTGCAGCTCTGCTCCACCACTCATGAAGCTCCCCTCTTGGTGGGCAGGTGGGGGCTAGGAGATGCATTTTGAACCTGGTCTTCGCTCAAGGTGATGTGTGAAATGGTTGTGGGCAAAGAACACTGCCCTTTGCACATAACTTGTTATGTGATGCCCCTAGCAAAACCTGCAATCCTGAAAATAATACAGATTACACAGGAAATGTTAATGTGTGTGTGTGTGTGTGTGTGTGTGTGTGTGTATGTGTCTTTATCTCTGCCTTTAAAAAATGTCACTCTCAAATAGTGATGCCCTGGTGAGGACAAAAAAATAAATCAATCACTAATTTTCTATTTGGTGGGTATAAATGTTGAACGTGTTACCAGTTCATATCATACCAGTGCCACGGTAAGAAACTAGAAGATGCTACAAAGGAGGAAAATACAGATCTGTCATCTTCTGTGCCAGCTACCTAGAATGTGCAAGAAAACTAATTGCTTAACGAAGTCATCCAGGGCCAAGCAGCATGTTAAAATACAAAACAAAAGGTCTTCCTAAGTCTGAGAAAGGCAAAAAGAAAAACTGCTTCTCACAATGGGGAGAACAAGGTGCTCAAGGGACGAGAAAAGAACAAGAAAAGGGAAACTAGTAAAATCAAGATATATGGATAAGGGAGTCAGGCGGTAGCACAGCAGGTTAAGTGCATGTGGCGCAAAGCTTAAAAACCGGCGTAAGGATCCCAGTTTGAGCCCCCGGCTCCCCACCTGCAGGGGAGTCGCTTCACAGGCGGTGAAGCAGGTCTGCAGGTGTCTACCTTACTCTCCCCCTCTCTGTCTTCCCTTCCTCTCTCCATTTCTCTCTGTCCTGTCTACCAATCACGACATCAGTAACAATAACTACAACAATAAAACAACATGGACAACAAAAGGAAATAAAGAAAAAAGGAAAAAAAGAGTTCAGAAATAAAAAGAAGAGGCATTAATATAAATATATATATACATACATACATATATATACGTGAATGGTAAGTACGTTTAGAAGCCTCACCAAGGGTTTAAGAACTAAAACATATGAACCACAGTAAATGAATGAACATGAGGATTTTAAGATAGAGATTCTCCCCAACTGAAAATCCCCTTGGGATTTAAGAAACATGGCAGGCTTTAACAGACATGATATGTAGATGAAAAAGTATAGTCGTCATAAAATTTTTGAAAAACAGTGTCAGACCTTGACTTGTGGTAGTAAAAAAAAAGTCTAAGTTTATAGTAATCAAAATAAAGCTGCTAGTACAGGAACACACAGATTAAGGAATCAAAACTGAGTTTACTGTTTAGTTATTTAAGGAATCTAGGTGTCTTCACAAAATAGTTCAAAGGAATAAATGAGGAGAGAGAAAGAGAAACCTCAAACCATGCACAGAAAGTGCTGTATTTACAGGGGGAAAAATGTTTCTAGCTCCTCTTGTTCATCCACTGTCTTCTACTGGTTCCAAGCTCTTACGTACTGTTGTTGGGTTGGTAGGTGAAACTCGCCTCTCCCAGTCACTTCCTCACCATGTCCCATAAAACTGGGCGAAGCTTCAGACACAGCTGCAGTTCACAGATCAGGCTGTGTTTGGGAGCATCAGAGCGGTGAGAAGGTGCCAGAAGTCAGGTTTGGATAAGACAAGGAGAAAAGCGTGTGCTGGTCAAGTCCCATTCCCAGTTCATGTCAAAGGTGACCTCAGAGTGTGACATACAAGCCCTCAACTCTTTGCAGCCAACCAGGCCACCAGGCTCAGCCAATGACAAGTTTTCTGCTCCAATACTGAGGGGTTTGATTTTTGTTTATTTAAAAGATAGCGAACACTGAAACATCACTCTGGCATATCTGGTGCTGGACATGGAACTCAGGACCTTATGCTTCCAAGTCTAATACTTGTCTCCCCCCGCCCCCGCCCCCACCCCTACCCTCACCCCCACCCATATATATGTCAGAATTAGCTATTGCAAGAAAAACATTTTTTCTACCTAGACAAAGACTTATTTACCAACGGTGATTGCTCATTTGGGCCAAGTCCTGAGGGACAGCGAAGGAGAAGACAGGACTAGAGTTCTCAGAGGGAAGGCGCATGATCTCGGTCGGCCATGCTGGGTCTTTTTCGGAAGGAGGTCTAATTACCATCTCATTGTGAGAATCTTCTTCTTCTAGCGTTTGCCCTTCTTCCATAGCCGGTCAACAGCGTCAGGTTGAGCCTGATGTCAAGTTTCGAGACCTCCTTTGAATCTGGAGAGGTGGCAGTCGTTGACTATGTGGGAATGAACCACTATATCACAAGGGCCTTTTAAGAAATGTAGGTCACTGTTATAATTAACCTTACTCAGTGGTAAGGAGAGAGGAGTCAAGGGTGATTAAGCAGTTGCCAAAGGTCCAGGTGACTTCACAGAGGGCAACTCCAACCACCTAGGGAGCCTGGAAATAGGGGAGCCAGGCACCAAGTGGTTCCATTTAAGACTACATGTTACAGTGCATAAGTACCCACGTGGAAACCCCTGGCACCCACCTGCAGGGGAAACTTCACCATCAGTGAAGCAGTGCTGTGTGGCTCTGCTGTCTCTGAATCTCTCGCTGTCTCTGCCTCTCTCTCTCTCTCTCCTTCTCCTTCCACCCCTCTCAACTTCTCTCTCTATATATATCCAATAAATAAATATATACATATATTTAAAAGAAGAAACCAAGTGGATAGTGGTGTCTAAATATATTCTCTGTTCAGCATTTTTATTTACTACCTTAAGAAATAAGTAACAATTCAAGGTTAATCCTAGTTTAAGAACAACCATATTATAAAATGTAGGTTTGTGAAAAGAAAAGTCTAGAAATTTTCCATAAGGGGAAAAAAAAAAAAACAGTAATCCCTGACACCCAGGAGAAGTTGATCTAATGATCACAGCTAGACCTCAATATTGTTACAAACTGCGACCAAGAAGCCATGCTGTTCTCCTGTGAGGTATAAACAATCTCTCGGAACATCCACATCAAATAAGGTCATTCTGAGACCATGAGAGAGCCAGACAAAACAAGATCACGGTGAAACCCACAACACAGCAAACATCTCCCTCTCTGGGCTAAAATGACTGAGCATGGCTTCTTTATTAAGTACAGTCTATCTTGGCGTTACTCTCGATCGCACTCTGTCATTTCACGAACATCTCATAAAAACTGCAGCAAAGGTGGGTGCGAGGAATCACATCATTGCAAGACTGGCCAGCTCCTCATGGGGCGCGAGCGCTTCCACACTACGATCATCATCTCTGGCATTATGCTATTCCACTGAAGAATACTGTGCCCCAGTATGGTTCCGTAGCCCCCATGTCCACTTGGTCGATTCCAAATTATATTCCTCCATGAGGATAATTTCTGGAACCATCCGTTCCACCCCGGTTCCATGGCTGCCAGTTCTTAGCAGCATCACCCTGCCAGATATTCGTCGGGATGCGGCATCATCTAAGTTCATTTCCCAGGTTACGCTCGACCGGACCTGCCAATATACGCGGATATCTTCGCCCACCCTGTCCAACGCTTGACGTCTCGTCACCCAGTCTGGTCCCCTACGCCTACACTGAACTTCTCTGTTCCAGTCTCTTGGAAACAGAGTTGGCAGTCAGCTGAGGTCAAGAACAAACACCTCATCACAGACCCCAGACCCCTGCAAGCGTCAACCCGGCTTTGACCTAGCACGTTATGATTGGGCCCTCCTCAATCGCTATCGAACAGGCCATGGCCGGTGCGCCGCTGTGTTCCATCGCTGGGGAGCCAGAGACGACCCGAACTGCCCCTGCGGCTCCAGACAGACTAGGACCCACATAGCCAACGACTGCCACCTCTCCAGATCCAAAGGAGGTCTCGAAACTTGACATCGGGCTCAACCTGACGCTGTGGACTGGCTACGGAAGAAGGGCCAACGCTAGAATAAGAAGAATTAAGTACAGCTTCTGTGGACTCCAACGCTGCCCTCTTCAGAGAGATGGCCTTTTGAGCTACACAGTTGGAAATACCCAATCTCTACAGAACCCTTTGCTGTTGCAGGCCTAGCCGAGATTACCCAAAAATAAAGTATATTTTGTCTGTGCATCTGTGTGTGGTGCTGGGGCCTCCTCACACAAGCGCAGTTCCACAAAGCCAATATTTGCTCTTTTACGAGACAAAGAGAAGAGACCACAGCGCCAGAGACTGCTTCCCCAGGCTGTCGGGGACACTCTGGTGTGGGCTGGACCCCAGTGACATGCAGAGAAAAGAAGGACCCTGTCGGGCGAACTATTTTATTTCTCTACTCCAACCTCTTTTCTTGGTTAGTTGTTTATCCTCCCCCCCATCCTATTGTCTCTGGATGAGAGACACAACTGATTATTCACAAATTTCCGGTTTCTTTCCCCCATCAAGTTCTTTCATATGTTTGAACTTTTTTGTTTGCCACCAGGGTTAAAGCTGGGGGCTTGGTGCCTTCACATCTGATCCACTGCTCCCAGCAGCCACGTACTCATTTAGCTCCTTTTTTTTTTCTTTTTTTTCCTTAATAGGACAGAGAAATTGAATGGGGGAGAGAAGATACGCAGAGCAAGAGTGACGCCTGCATCACCACTCACGAAGCTTTCCCCTGCTCACCGCACAGGTGGAGACGGGGAATGAGGCTTGAACCCTGGTAATGTGTACATTCAGCCAGGCGCACCACCACCTGGCCCTCAGATGCTTTAACTTTGCTGAAATCAAATTGAACTTCCTCTACAAAACAAACTTCCCAGGACCCCGGCAACAATTCAGGTAAGACACATGGCAGAAACTCTGAATGCATCAAACTTTTTACTCCATTTAAAAAAAAAAAAAAAAAAAACTACTGAAAGACATTTCCCTATTAGTGTGGAATTTCCTTTACCAAGGACTCCAAAAAGTCATGGGAGTTTTTCCCATGAGACTTTTTTTTTTAACCTTTTTGTTCTCTTTACTTGGTAGAGACAGCCAAAATCAAGAAAGGGGGTAATAGAGAGAGGCTGAGAGAGACAGAGAGACACCTGCAGCACTGCGCACCGCTCCTGGCTCCTGGAGCTTTCCCCCTGCAGGTAGGAAGCGGGGGGCTTGAAACCCGGATCCTTGCACATCGTAACATATGCGCTCAGCCAGGTGTGCCGGCCCCCGGCCCCTCATGGGAGTTTTTCAAAGCACAGCAAAAACTGTGATGACACCTCATGGACTACATTTTCCAAGTCTGCCGCATGTAAAAACACCAAATGTGCCCTCGGGGGAACTTTATATCCCTGCAGCATACAGTTTTGACTTTTTTTTGACTCTTCAGATCCTAAAGAAAAAATAAAGCTCAAAAACAAAGTAATGAACAACACAGATGAATCACACAGGTATGTGGTAAGAGAGAGATGTCAACGTACTGAAAAGTCTGTACTGCATGACTCCAGTGGATCAGAGCACAAACTCTAGATCCTGATTACTTCTGGAAGGGTAACGTCTGGGAAGGAGGCAAAAGTGCTCGTAGGCTCGGGAAGGTCAAGGGTTTAAACGCTGTTCCTGGATGGCTACAAGCCCAACTTTTACAGATGTCCTCGATCAGAACACTCAGCAAGCTAAGCACAGAGCGTATGTGATATTTCATAATACGGGTGGCCCTTGAAGAACATGGGTTTCAACTCTGATGGTCGACTTATACGCAAGACTTACACCGAACTAGTATACAGTACAATACAGTGAATATCTGCCTTGTGATTTTCTTACTATCAGTTTCTATCACTAAGCTCATTCTGCTACATTATATAATGTACAGCATGCAAATTATGTATTTATATAACTGCTCACTGTCGGAGGCTTCTCTGAGGGTGACATGAGATTATATTCGTGCTTACTCAGGTATTTGGCTCACAGGACTTGGTGATTCAACCAACAAGATGCCCAGTGTTTCCCCATCTGATATGATCAGAGAAGTCAGGGGGCAGACCTCTGTCTGACTGAGCCTTCTACCCTGCCCCGAAGTCCTTATTCCTCAGTCCCAAGTCCCCTAGCCCACTCAGCAGGCTGCTCCATCACTCATGCCCTCTGATCTTTATCCACTACTGCAAATTCCCGTCTCTGCTCCGCCTCTCCACAAGCACTTTGTCTGTGCTGTACAATCAACATACTTTCTGTCTTAATGCTGTTCTCACAGGTATGACCCTTTCTGAGGTGTGTATATTCTCCCAATGGCACAAACTCCTGGTGCTGAGGGTCACACCAGGCTACAGGAGACTGCTTCCCAGAAGGAGCTCTCTGAGAAGTGGGCCTGCACTGGAGTACGCCACAAGCTCAGTTTCAAAGTGAACACCAAGGCAGAATATTCCATAGGGGAAAAAAAAAAAAAAAAAAAAAAAACCAACGTACTGGGATGTGAGGTGGGGGAATGCCACTACCTTATCTTAATGTCTAAACGCACATAGTAAGGCAAGGTGCTGGTGACCCTTTCTTCTTATAGAGATCAGCTGAAGGCCAATTTCAATTTCAAATTTACTTGCAGTTCATTTTTATAAACAAAATACATTCTCAGAGTCAACTGGGCTGTTTTCTTAAACAATGTAGGATTATAAAAGGGGAGGTGGCCGCATGGTTAAACAGGGAAGACAAAATCCAATAGCCAAGTAGAGCCACGAGGGACCCGATTGCTATTAATCAACAGACCCTGTGAATTCTGAAATTTTAGATCTGAGAATGCTAGCTGTCTCGTGCTTTTTTGTTGTTCCAAAATTGAGATCTTATTTCATGCAAGATCTAAAGAGGCTAGAGACAGCTCAGCATTAGAATACAGAACTTGCAGGAGTCAGCAGGTTAAACTCAGGTGGCACAAAGTACAAAGATGGAGTAAGGATCCCGGTTCAAGCCCCTGGCTCCCCATCTGCAGAGGAGTCACTTCACAAGCAGCAAGGCAGGTCTGCAAATATCTTTCTCTTCCCCTCCTCTCTCCATTTCTCTCTGTCCTATACAACAACAACAACAAAACCAATAGTAACTACAAAAATAAAACAACGAGAGCAACAAAAGGGAATAAATATTTTTTTTAAAAAAACTATATTAAAAAAAAATAGTACAGGAACTTGCCTGGGATCCCCAATGGCCACAGGGTTCAGTCCCCAGCAACACAAGCCAGGGTTGAACAGTATTCTGGTATCTCTCTCTCCCTTATAAAGACAAATTTTTTGTAAATGGAATACCATGTCAAAATATTAAAAGCGGGGACCAGGTGGTGGTGGTGCACGCCAGTTAGACAGAGCACCCACCACCACGCCCTGGTTTCCACCTGCAGGGGAGAAGCTTCACTGCAGAGGAACAATTCTAAGGTGTTTGTGTCCTCTCTCTCTCTCTCTCTCTCTCTCACACACACACACACACACAGACACACACACATATACACTTATTCACCAATTTATTTGAAAAAGGTGCTAAGTTGGCATGGTCACTGGAATAAAGTTTGAGGAGCTGGAAGATGAGGAAGGATTTGGAAGTAGGTGGATTTAAGACCTGATCTAGAAACTGTAGTGTATCTCTAATGTTACATAACTGTCAGAAACCTATGGAAATATATATTTTTATTTGATGGCACAGAGAGAAATTTAGAGGTAAAGAAGAGATAGAAAGGAAAGGGGGGCAGGAGAGAGAGGGAGAGAGGGAGAGAGGGAGAGAGGGGAGAGAGGGGGAGAGGGGGAGAAGGAGAGAGGGAGAGAGAGAGAGAGAGAGAGAGAGAGAGAGAGAGCTGCAGTACTGCTTCACTATTTGTCAAGCTTCCTCCCTACAGGTGGGGGGGGACCAGGGCCTTGAACCTGGGTCCTTGCTTGTACCTGGTAACATGTGTTCAATGAGGTGTGCCACTGCCTGGCCCCACAAACTTCTGTCTGTCAAACTACAGGTTTTTGCTTTGAAGGAAAGAGGTGGACTCTAGCTTTTTTCCTTGTTTTTCTGAAGACACTAAAAGCCTTTTATTTATTTATTTGCTAGTCTATGCTCATTTTTTTTCTCTTTTAAATAGAGGGTGAGAGACACAAAGGGTGAGAGATACAAAGAGGGAAAGAGAGACAGGGGAGGGGCCTACAGTAGTACTCTACCAGTTGTGAAGCTTCTTCCCGCAGGTGGGGACCAGGGGCTTGAATCTGGGTCCCTGCACCCGGTAACATATGCACTGCCTCTGCCTGACCCCATCTACTGCTCATTTTTACCTGTGACAGAGTTGGACAATCAAATGGCCACTCCACTGTGAACTTTCTGTTCCTCACACTGTGAGCTTTTAGTTTATGTGATGGGACTTGCACTTTATGGTTTCTAGATGGTACTTTATTACTGGCATTCTTCCCTCAGGAAACATGACCAAAAACAGAGCTGTCCTCTGATGCATGATTTTTTGTTTGTTTGTTATGATGAAAGCATTAAAAAAAGAGAGAGAGAACAAATCAACTGATATTCTATAGCGTGGTATATATTAAAAATACCACACCGTCTCAACGTGCCATGGCAGAGGAAGATGCAGGTGGAGGTGGAGGTGGAGGTGGAGTGTGGAGTGTGGACACCTTTTATGGAGGGGTGAGGAGGTGCGTGCGCTCAGGATTTGGGTGCAGCCTGTTCCCTTGGTTCATAACATGTTTTCTCAATACGTGGCCTAGTTACTTTGTATTTGTCATTCAGATGGTGGCAGCCTACATGTCAGTGCTCCCTGACTGACCCAAACTATTCAGTTTCACCACCATCCCTTCTGAGAAGCACAAGATTAACTTTTGGATCAGTTATCCCGACCCGGGCGTCTATTTCTATCCACTGGAATATAATGCAATGTCCCCTAGACCCTGGCATTGCACCGGGGAACACGATTTATCATCAGAAATATTTGTGAGATAAACAAGATCACTGGCTAACAGGCCAGGAAGGTGGAGATTAAATTTAAGGCCCAGAGTTTTAAACCTATCTTTAAACAGGGGAAATGGAAACTACTGTTCAGTAAAATAAAACCACCAGATAAAGATTCTGAAACTGACAAGGAGAGAGAAAGAATGCCAAGAAAACTAAGTCCACTTAAGAAGGTTCTGGAGGGGAGTCGGGCGGTAGAGCACTGGGTTAAGTCCACAGGGGCCGGCACAATGATCCTAGTTCGAGCCTTCAGGGGGGTCACTTCACAAGCAGTGAAGCAGGTCTGCAGGTGTCTGTCTTTCTCTCCTCTTCTCTATTTTCCCCTCCTCTCTCAACTTCTCTCTGTCCTATCCAACAACAGCAGCAGCAGCAACAACAACGGAAAAAGATGGCCTCCAGGAGCAATGGATTCATAAGTGCAGGTGCCAAGCCCCAGTGATAACACTGGAGGCAAAAAAAAAAAAAAAAAAAAAAAGGTGGTTCTGAAGGTAGAAAATGGTTATATGATTCGCATCTAAAATATAACCAGTTCATTACAGGAGACTTACCCTAAGAAAATGGTTATATGATTAGTATCTAAAATACAACCAGTTCATTACAGGAGACTTACCCTACGTTAAGATTTATATAAAATAAAAACTTATACTATAAAGAAAAGTGATAGAAATACCAGGAGGTATGTTTCTACTATGAATTCAAGAAGTTTTAATGCGATTGAAAAGAGTTTCTAGTGTCACTACTTTTATGACTTCTTCTGACTCTCTTAGATGTGTATTATTTAAACAGAAACAAAATAAGTCTGCCCTACTTTTCAAGAAAGCACACAGTAAAGTTTTGTATCGTAACATCTTAACAATATTTCCTGTAAACTATAAATGGTGTTAAGGAAGCATAAAGAAATCTCACTGCTGGAAAAAAAAAAAAAAAGTTAAGTCAAAAGGTGAATTTTTCTTCAACTCAAAATTAAGAAGTAAAAGACAAGCTTCTGTAGTAAAGAGAAACGCTGTACAAGAAATGGACATATGAGACAATTTGTGCTCTATGCATTTACACAAGAGGAAATAGAAACAGCACTCACAAACCTGTGAAGAGCTGCTTTACTCTTTCCCTTGAAAGACATGCAAAGACTACACCAAGATGCCACTCAATCTATAAGTCAGTACATTCTGCATTTGCTTCGGAGCATGGGATGAGGTCACTCTCTCACAGGCTCTGCCAATGAGAGTATAAACAGCACGAGTTCTGCCAGGAGCGACTTAGCAATATCTGTTCAGATTACACATATGCAGTGCATTTGACCCACCAATGAGACTTCTGGGAATTTACCCAGAAAGAGGGGATCTCAAAGTGTCAATTTATGTAAGTGTGAGCCTGGCTCTATCGCTCCCTCAGGTGTGACTTTGGGAAGTCATCCCATCATTTCTAAGTCTCCGTTTCATCATCTATAGGATGACTATAATGATAGTGATTACTCAGCAAGACCTAGGGGAGGATTATGTGAGTTAACAGAGAAATGCTTCCGGAGGTTGGCGAGTGCTAAGTAAGTAAGCAAATATAATGTACATCTTCAGGCAGACTCACCCACGTATGAAAAGATCATGTTCCAGGGAGTCGGGCGGTAGCGCAGTGAGTTAAGAGCAGGTGGCACAAAGCGCAAGGACCGGCATAAGGATCCCGGTTCGAGCCCCCAGCTCCCCACCTGCAGGAGAGTCGCTTCACAGGCAGTGAAGCAGGTCTGCAGGTATCTGTCTTTCTCTCCCCCTCTTTGTCTTCCCCTCCTCTCTCCATTTCTCTCTGTCCTATCCAACGACAACAACAACAATAAAACTTGTTAACAAGGGCAACAAAAGGGAATAAATAAATAAACATTAAAAAAAAAAGATCATGTTCAAAATCACCATATGGCCAGCAAGACAGCTCACCTGGATAGTGTGCCTTTGCAGTGTGACGGACCAGGTTCAAACTTGACCCCAGCTAACACTGGAAGAAGCTAAGATGCTGTAGCTTTCCCTCCCTCCTTCTGTCTCTCACTTGCTGTCTCTCTCCATCTGAAAAAGTGAGCTTGAAGAAGTGAAGATCCAATGGGGGGGAGGGGGAGACAAAAACACTAGCTACAATGCTGTGAGACCCAAGACTGAAAATAAATCAGATTACCAATGGTAAAAGACAGCCATACTTTAAAACTGCTAAAACAAACGAGGAAGTAATCAGCGCACGGGTACAGAAGAGCCAAGCCGGTGCATTGCTATGGAAGAGACTTTAACGTATAAGGGGGGGTGTATAGAAAATACAATCACTTGACTTGTGCCTTTTTTGTGTAAAATGGGGAGAAAATTAGATGACAGTCATAATGAAATTTTCCCCTCAAAAAAAAAACCTCCATTAAAAATCAACTAGTATTGAAATAGTCTTAAATCAACACGCTACACAGCTTAACCTTATAAAATGGTACAAGTCAATTGTAGCTCCATAAAGCTGGGGGAAAAATGAAATTTTACAGAGGAGCATTTTTCCAAGCCTTGCTTGGCTGAGAGCAGTATGTACTCACAGGCATAAACCAGCGGTTCCAACATGTTTTTTTTTTTTTCTGCTTTCTCAAAAGAAATTTTGGAATTTTGGGGAGAGTCTTTTAAAAAAATACTAACACCTGGCTCCCAGCCTAGACACGGAAAGATGTGACACATACACACATACCCTCCCCGCCCCCAGGCATCCTGATTTTTTTAATTTTTCACAGTAAGTCTGAAGAACCACAGGTGAAAGACTATTAACTACAGAGATCAAACTATTCCTCTAAAGAACAAAAATTTTAAAAGATGCTCATAATAACCAAAGTCCAAGTATTGGCTTTGATTAAACATCAGTGGACATACATATACAAAATAACTGCAAAGAAAAATAATCTGGACAACCCATGAGAGTTAACTGCAAGAAGGAAGCTCACTGAAGTGCAATGCCCACACTTCTCTTCCTACACACAGAAAACGAAGAGCTTGGCCATGCTGCCCCGGACCACACCTCTCAGAGGTCTGGCAAGCTCTTGGGTAACTTCTGGTAAAGGAAGATGTGGTTACCTTGCATTTCATTCTCTACCATGAACACTGTCAGAGTTCTACTTCCAAAGTACCCTTGGTATCTTTCTCTCTTTTTTTTTTAATTGTTTTAAGTATTTATTTGTTTATTCCATTTTGTTGCCCTTGTTGTTTTTATTATTGTAGTTGTTGTTGTTGTTGTTGGATAAGACAGAGAGACATGGAGAGAGGAGGGGAAGACAGAGAAGGGTCAAGAAAGACAGACACCTGCAGACCTGCTTCACCGCCTGTGAAGTGACTCCCCTGCAGGTGGAGAGCCGGGGGCTGGAACCGGGATCCTTACTCCGGTCCTTGTGCTTTGCGCCACCTGCGCTTAACCCACTGCGCTACCACCCGGCTCCCACTTTCTATTTGTTTGTTTGTTTGTTTTATGGTAGAGACAGAGAAAAAGAAGGTGACAGAGGGGATAGTAAAGGAGAGAATGAAAAGATACACCTGCAGCCTGCTCCACCCACTGTGAAGCTCCTGGCCTACAGGTGGGGACACTCGAACCCAGTTATTCACACACTGTAACTTGTGCACGTTACCAGTTGTACAACTACACACCCTAGTTCCTTTTGTTTCTATGGGGGGCTGAACTACCAAATTCCTTTTACCTTCCTCTTTAAACTAATGGAGGAAAGATCTTCTGAGTGGAAGTCAAAGCATTTACTTTGCAATCACATCTGTAGTTTTCCTGGCCTGATCAATAATTTAATATCCTTCCTCCTGGGTTCCAGATATATATATATTTGCCTCCAGGGTTATTGCTGGGGCTCGGTGCCAGCACTACGAATCCACTGCTCTGAATGCCATTTTTCCCATTCTGTTGCCCTTGTTGTAGTTGTTACTGTTATTGTCATAGTTATTGTTGCTGTTGGATAGGACACAGAGAAATCAAGAGAGGACGGGAAGATAGAAAGATAGACACCTGCAGACCTGCTTCACTGCTTACAAAGCGACCCCTTACAGGTGGGGAACTGGGGGCTCGAGCTGGGATCCTTACACAGGTCCCTGCACTTTGCTCCATGTGCGCTTCACCCACTGTGCTACCGCCCAGCCCCAGATCCTTTGTTTTTAAGGTAAAGTTTTCACTGTCTGCCTTCATAAAGCCTCGCGTGAAATAAAATGTTAAGTCCCACGCTTTCACCAATGTAAAGAACGTAACTGCAGTGAAAGCCACTCAGAGGATGTAGCAAAAACTGAAGGTTCTGGGCAAAGGCACTCAATTTTCTACCTATCCAGAAGGCATATGACTGCACACACTGACCACAGCTTCCTGTCCGTGTCCGGTGCTCTCCAGCACATGTAACACTGTGCCAGACTCTGCACAAGTCCTGGATGCAAGTCCATCTTCTTATGGTATAATTCCCCCAGACTCTCCATGGGACATTCCCCAGCTAAAAGCTTCCCACGAAGACTCCAAAGGTCGCCTCACTTCAGATGTCCTTGCAGTAGAACTAAATACAAAAGTCAAGCTGCTGCTGTTGCTGCTGCTTCCTCTTCTTCCTCTCCTCCTCCTCCTCCTCCTTCTTCTCCTTCTTTTTTTTGAAAATGTTTTATCTTTATTTATTGGATAGAGACAGCCAGAAACTGAAAGGGAAGGTGGTGGGGCGGGAGGGAAAAACAGAAAGATACCTGCAGACCTGCTTCACCATTTGTGAAGCTTTCCCCCTGCAGGTAGGGACCAGGGACTTGAACCCGGGTCCTTGCGCACTGTTAATGTGTGCACTTAACCAGGTGCGCCACCACCTGGCCCCAAAGTCAAGCTTCTTGCCCCACAAGCATACATGCACCCACCCTCCCCTATACCCTCTCCTTTCCCCTCCCTCTTTGCCAAAGGAACTGGGAAGCAGAAAAGGTGTGACTGGATGCTTGCTTGGGAGACACGTAGCAAGAAAGGCAGCAGGTAACAGGTCCCCCAGAGCCTGCTGTCAGCACATGGGAAAGGGGGTATTCAGATCTCTGGGCAGCAGCCACAGGGCACAGGGCACAGGGCAAAGGCTAAAACCTAACAGCAAGCAGGGACAAAACATTTAGAGCCCAGGAAAGCCTCTGCTGTCCACCTTTCAAATACAAATTTTCAAGGGAAAATACTACTATTTTTTTTTTTAGATTTTTAAAAAATATTTACTTATTCCCTTTTGTTGCCCTTGTTTTTTATGGTTGTAGTTATTATTGATGTCTTTGTTGTTGGATAGGACAGAGAGACATGGAGGGGGGGGAATACAGAAAGGGGGAGAGACAGTCACCTGCAGACCTGCTTCACCACTTGTGAAGCAACCCCCCTGCAGGTGGGGAGTCGGGGGTTCGAACCAGGATCCTTATGCCAATCCTTGCGCTTTGCGCCACCTATGCTTAACCCACTGCGCTACCGCCCAACTCCCTGAAATGCTCCTTTTTATAAGCATGCTAATAATGTAGTGGCTATAAAATCTTTCATACAAAGGGAGGTATTTGTGGGTACAACCATTTCAAAACTGAAGCAGGGTAGTTGGGAAATAGATCTTACAAACCTCTGTGCATACCTGAACATGTTAATAAAAAAAAGTCGGGAGTCGGGCTGTAGCGCAGCGGGTTAAGCGCATGTGGCGCAAAGCGCAGGGACCAGCGTAAGGATCCCGGTTCCAGCCCCCGGCTCCCCACCTGCAGGGGAGTCGCTTCACAGGTGAAGCAGGTCTGCAGGTGTCTGTCTTTCTCTCCCCCTCTCTCCATTTCTCTCTGTCCTATCCAACAATGACATCAATAACTACAACAATAAAACAACAAGGGCAACAAAAGGGAATAAACAAATATTAAAAAAAAAAACTAAAAAAAATCATATAAATGCTCTCCCACTTTTATAAACACAGACTGCACAGCCATGGAATAGGAGGTGTTTATTCCGACAGTCTGACCAAGTGCGGGACAGAAAGGCTAGGGGACAAGGCCACCAAGGCACTGAGTGGAGCAGCTACTCTCCTCCCAAGGCATCCTGGGTAGTGCCGGGATTCGAGCCTTATACAACATACATTTCTGGGCACTGACTCCTTTCTGGGAAGGGAAGCTGGGCGGTGGCGGACCTGGTTAACAGCACATAGTATGAAGCGCAAGGATCTGGGTTCAAGCCCCCAGGTGGAGGGAAGCTTCACGTGTGGTAAAGCAGGTCTGTAGGTGTCTATCTTTCTCTCTGCTCTTTCTCAATTTCTCTCTGTTCTATCCACTAAAAATTGAAAACTTGGCTGCCAGAAGCAGTGGATTTGTAGAACAGGCACCGAGCCCCAGTGATAATCCTGGAGGCAGAAAGAAAGAAAGAAAGAAAAAAAGAAAGAGAGAGAGAAAGAGAGAGAGAAAGAGAGAGAGAAAGGGAGAGAGAGACAAGCAAGAGCATCAGTATTACGGCAGCTATTGGGGGGCTGCGTGCAGAGCTACAAGTCAAAACTGGTTTGTTTGTTTGTTTGTTTGTTTCCCCTTGAAATGTCCATCACACAGTAGTGACTCTTGGGGAAATAAAAGCTTTAAGTCTTACAACACTGTCATTTGTGAGATCATCATTCCCCTTTCTGTGTCTTGCTGAGACAGTCCTAGGTCTGTCTGGTCCAAGATCTTGTCATTGTCCCGTTCTGCTAGGTAAAGGTGACCTCTGCCTGGCCCAACTCCCTTAACACCAGCTAACTCCCGAAGGTACGCAGTCAGAGAAAGGTGCTGGCGAGAGTGAAGAATAGGGAAAAACTGAGGTGCGTCTCCCCTATCCTCTCCACAGCGGTTCCAGTTTTCTCTGGGCAATACCTAGACTCAGAAAACACATCTCCTCCCCTTGTGCCCTTCAAAGGAGACATGAAAGTGGTGTCCAGCTATTTCCAACCCCAGTGAGTTACATTCTCAACAACTCTTATCAGTGTGATTGAACCACCACCCTGGATTATCTCTTTTCCTCATTCCGCATGATTCACCAGGGTTTATTGTGTGAATCCTAAAGGGTGAACTTCCACCTGAAGGGCCTACTCAGGTCAGTCTCAAGATCTCATGGCGCTTCAGATGTTTTCAGTCTCACAAGGGACATGCAGTTATTATTAGTACCTTGCTCCTCAAAGGACATCTCAAACTTAAAGGTGGTGCTTGATGGGTATCAAGAACTGTAGAGGTAGGGTAGGGGGATGGTATAATGGTTATGCAAAGAGACTCTCATGCCTGACGCTCCAAAGTTCAATCCCCCGTACCACCATAAACCAGAACTGAGCAATGCTCTTGTAAAAAAAAAAAAGTGAGACAGTTAAAAAAAAAAAAAAACTGTTGCGTTAAACAAGCGCAAGAATACTTCATAATCTATAAAATGAGAGGAAGGCCACAAGCAAAGACAACTCTTGGCAACACCTTTAAGAGACAGGGAAATGGTCATTCAGAGGACAAAATGATCATAAAAAGGATTCACTGCCCATGAATTAAAACAGCCGCCCAGCCAAGAGAGCAAGGATTGAGATCATGAATTCTAAAAACAAATTTAAAAAATGTGCTATCTTCTGAACTTTGACAAGAAATGTCATAGAATCTCACAGCTGCTAAGTGATCACAGAAATACAACCAGAGTGGGTTCAGAACACGGGCTCCTAGAGTCAGCTGACCTGAGTCCTGACCCCACCTCAGAGTGGCTGAATTACTCCTGGGTCTTTTTGTTTGAAAGGCTCAATCAACATTTTCTCAACACAGCCCCAGGGAGTCTCAAACCTGCCTGCCATCAGAGGAAGGAGTAAGCAAGCATGCAGGGAAGAAGCAACACGGTGATACATAAAGCAGGTCAGAGTCCAAGCCTGGCCTCGGACACTCTCTCAATGTTTTTTCAAAACCGAAGACTAAACACTTGCCTATGGACCAAATGCATCCACTTAGCAAGTCCTCAATTTTAAAACAAGTCTTCTTGGTGAACTGAGGAAAAAGGTGAGGCCCCAAAAGGATGCATGGTTGCTGCTTAGTTTAAAAAAAAAAAATTATATATATATTAGCAGGGCTGGGCAGTGGAGCACTCGGTTAAGCACAGAGTGTACAAAGCACAAGATCCTTCACAAGGATCCAGGTTCAAGCCCCCAGCTCCACACCTGCGGGGAGGGAGGGTGCTTCACAAGCAGAGAAGCAGGTCTGCAGGTCTATCTCCCCCCTCCTCTCTCAATTCCTCTCTGTCCTATCCAATAAAATGAAGATAAAACAAACACAAAAAATGGCAGCCATAAGCTTTTTTTTTCCTTTTTCTTTTTTTTTAGTATTTGTAGTGCTGGCACTGAGCCCAGCAATAACCCTGGAGGGGGAAAAAAATAAAAGAAAAAAAAGAATATATATGCAAGAGACCCAACCATTCTGTGCCTCTTCAGGTTCATTAAAAAAAAAAAAGAGAGAGAGAGAGAGAAATGAAACAGGAGGGTTTGGTAACATGGTCAAATCAAGGCAGACACTGAGACCTACAACCAAAGACATCTTCCAAAGGACAAAAGAAGGAAGCTAGTGGTGGACAGACAGAAAAAGTGAAAGCAAACTTGACAGCAGCCTGAGGAAGGTGAGTCATAAGATGGTGACAGGCTGAACAAGACGTGAGAGCCCCCCGGGGGGCAGGTGGGGGGGGGTGCACCTGGTGAAGCACTCACATCACAGTGCGCGAGGATCCCGTCCCCACCTGCGGGGGGGGGAAAGCTTCACAAGTGGTGAAGCGGGGCTGCAGGTGTCTCTTCCTCTCTATCTCCCCCTCCCTTCTCCATTCATTTCTCTCTGTCTGGCTCTAATGATAAATAAAGATATTAATAATAATAATAAAAGCCCCATGAGGGAGAGGACACTGGCTCAGCTCTGCACAGGAGAGGAAAAGGAAGAGAATCAAGAAGTCAACCCATAGCCACTGGACCAAGAGGGAAAGACAGCACTGGACGCCCTCGACAGCCTTCTGTGAGTCACGTCAAGTATCATCAAATCCCAAGAACAAAGACCTGCGACTCCTTTTTTGAGAAAATGAAGTAAATCTGCTTATGGTCAAGGAGGTTACAATACCCAGGCAGGTTGGCTTCTCAGCCGGGAAGGCCCTCCCACCTCCCACCTCCCCTCATCTACACACTGCCATTTCCACAAAAGAACCCACTGAACACGAGACCAGCGGCATGCCTGAAGCTAAAGTTATAAACAAGAATTGGCTGGGACCAAAAACCACCCGAAGTTACTAACTTGAAGTCTCACTTTACCATAATCATAAAAGCACCGCTCTGGTTGGCTGGGGACGGACCCATTACGTACCTAATACCAAAACAGTTCTGAAAAGGAGAGATCCCCAGATTGGAGGGAAATACCTTACCTAAGAAATACCTGCAGAACCAACAAAATAGCTCACTTGGCTAGGGCATTGCTCTGCCATCCATGTTCGAGCCCAGACCCTCCTCTGCCAAAAGAAGCTTTGGTGCCTATGATATCTTTCCCTTGCTGTCTGTCTCTCCTCCTATTTGAAAAATTCAGTTCAGAGCAATGAAGCCCCAGCAGGAAGCAATTTACCAAAAAAATGTGTTTGTTTTAATTCTCTCTTTTCTGTGAGCACACTGCCTAGCCCAGACGGACTCCAAAAACTGAATCCCTAACACTCAGCAGAGAGTTCTTTCCTGAACTAGCCCATACGGAGTATGCACCTCAGCTTTCCCTTACAGTAATTCTGAACCTCCTGTTATTTACTGTCCTTGAATTCTTTGCTGTGACATCTCCATGAACCTGTATCCAGCTTTCAAGTAGACCCTCACCTCCCTGAAGAGTCTGCTATCAGCATGGCCACAGATACTGGAAGGAACGCAACTTAAGACTTTATTTATTTATTTTCCCTTTTGTTGCCCTTGTTTACTTGTTGTAGTTATTGTTGTAGTTATTGATGTCATCATTGTTAGATAGGACAGAGAGAAATGGAGAGCGTTGGGGAAGACAGAGAGGGGGAGAGGAAGACAGACCTGCTTCACCACGTGTGAAGCGACTCCCCTGCAGGTGGGGAGCCCGGGGCTCAAACCGGGATCCTTCTGCTGGTCCTTCCGCTTTGCACCACGTGCGCTTAAGCTTAATCCGCTGCGCGACCGCCCAACTCCCACTTAAGACTTTTTTAAATGCATCTGGGGTTTTGGACTGGTAGATAAAATACAGAAAATCCCATTAAATTTGCATTTCAGACGAACAATGCTTTAGTACACATTTGCTCCATGCACCCTTTGGAATATATATGCTTGAAAAATTCATTGTTTATCTAAAGTTAAAATATACCCCCACATCCTGTGATTTCTTCTTTTTTGGTTATTGTTATTGTTCATACATGGCAGCCCTGTCTGGCTTTCAGCACTTCATTATTTATACCATGTTCTCTCAAGGAAACCTGGAGTGGCCAAACAGGAGTTGATAAATAAAACTGAAGTGGGAGACTTCACACAGGGGGTCTCATGAAGGATGTTGGTCTGCAACATAAAATTAAAAGCATAAAAGCAAAACCGGTGAGCAGTGGAACTCACAAGAGTCTGAGTGGCAGAGAAAGGGCCTGGCAGGATAACTCACCTGGGAAGGTGCCTACTGTCCCCTCCATGTGACCTACGTTTAGGCCCAGCCCCCACTGCACCGGGGGAAGCTCGAGGACTGTGGTCTCTCTTTCTCTTCCCTCTGTTTGTCTCCCTCTGTCTGAGATAAATCAGCCCTGAGTAGTGAAGTCCCAATTCAAACAGAAAGAGAAAAAATGAGAAAAAGAATGCAGTGTATTTTTTTAAAGTTTTTATTTATAGAGCAGATACACTAACAAGACCACAGGATACGAGGGGTACAATTCCAGGAGTTGGATGGTAACACAGCAGGTTAAACACATGTGGCACAAAGCGCAAGGACGGGTATAAGGATCCCCCGGTTCGAGCCTCCGACTCCCCACCTACAGGGAGCCGCTTCACAAGCAGTGAAGCAGGTCTGCAGATGTCTATCTTCCCCCCCCACTCCCGTCTTCCCCTCCTCTCTCCATTTCTCTCTGTCCTATGCAACAACAAAGACAGACAACAATAATAATTACAACAATAAAACAAGGGCAACAAAAAGGGAATAAATAAGTAAATATTTAAAAAAATAAGAAGGGTACAATTCCCACCACCTGAACTCCGTATCCCGCTTCCTCCCCTGATAGCTGTCTTATTCTTTTAACAGGCAGCAAAATCTGGTCTTCTGGAAGCTAATAAGTGAATTCCAACTGCCTTTTCACATCACCCATTAGGCACCAATGGCCTAGAGTTGCACAGCTCTTGGCAAAGGAAGAACCAATCAAATGAGAGATTACAGTCATTTGTGTTAATCTCCTTTACCTGAAAAAGTTCAATAGGATGGTAATGGGAGGGAGGCAGAGAAACCGTCTTGGTTACAGCCCACCTCCCCTAATGAGATAAATGAGGGGATCAGGCGATAGCGCAGCAGGGTAAGCGTTCATGGGGCAAAGCACAAGGACCGGTAAGGATCCCAGTTCAAGCCCCGGCTCCCCACCTGGGGGGGGGGGGTCGCTTTGCAAGCAGTGAAGCAGTTTCTCTCTCCCTCTCTGTCTCCCCTCCTCTCTTAATTTCTCTCGGTCCTATCCAACAACAATATCAATGGCAACAATAGCAATAACGAAGACAACAAAATGGGGGAAGAAACAAAAGACCTCCAGGAGCAGAGGATTCATAGTGTAGGCACCGGGCCCCGGCAATAACTCTGGAGACAGAAAAGAAAAAAGAAAAAGAAAAAAATGAGCTAAAGGGGATGAGGTCATGGAATCCTGACATGACTTACCTTAGCTTGTTATATTTACAGTGTCAGCTGGGGCCCTGCATTACTCAAGCTGTCCCTCTTAACCCTCCCCGTCCCCAATGCCTTAAGGCCCTAACAATAAAAGAGTAATATGCCCCGAGAAAAGGTATATATACCTTTTCTCGGTATATATATGCCTTCAACATATATATATGCCTTCAACACCAAAAGGTCTCCAAGCTCCCACAGTTACAGATAGAGGGCGCTAGGAGGCATTTCCTCTAAGCAGACAAACAGACCTGCCCTTGGCTCACAAGCAGTGGTCACGTGACCTTTGCAGACTCACTGGGTCCCCAACAAGCTTACACTGTGTTTAAAGTCCTTTCAACTAGCAGCCTAGCAGAGTGGCAGCTGGCCCTCCATCATCAAAGTCCACACTCTGGAATCTGTACCCACAAAAAACAGGGCCAAAAGTCACATGAAGGTGAAGCCGACTTTGTCTGATGCCCACAGCACAAAAGTCCGAACACTGGGAAAAGGTGCACACCAGTCCTTTTGTTATTCGTATGTATTATAACAGAAAGACCCCTACAACCAGCCTACAAGAAAAAAGTAATAACAAAACTTACAGGTTGCATATATTGTTCAATTCTAGCTTATCAAACCTCCATGTATTCCTATGTGCTAGAGAACTTGGCCCCGAGAAGTCAGACTTCTATAAGGTTCTTACAGAGTTCTGACACCTACAGGCTCCAGAGCATTCGGTGCTTGCAGCCTTGAACACCTCTACTGCCCAGCTTTACAGAGGTTATTTTGCTACCATCAAAGATTATCTGGAATAGTTTTGATTTTAAATACACTTTGAAGAACAACTGAAAGTGGGGAGGCAGGATACCAGTAACCTTTAATATTGTTTTCTACAGAAGTAATATTAAGAAGTAGTGTTGGGAAGTTGGGTGGTAGCGCAGTGTTAAGTACAGGTGGTGCAAAGTGCAAGGACCGGTGTAAGGATCCTGGTTCAAGCCCCCGGCTCCCCACCTGCAGGGGAGTCGCTTCACAAGCAGTAAAGCAGGTCTGCAGGCGTCTTTCTCCTTCTTTGTCTTCCCCTCCTCTCTCCACTTCTCTCTCCTATCCATCAACGACATCAACAACTACTACAACAATAAAACAAGGGTAACAAAAGTAATAAATAAATAAATATTTTGAAAAAGTAGTGTTAAGTCTAAAAACAATAGTTCTTAGGGTAGGGGACATAGCATAATGGCTACACATACAGACTTTCAAGCCTGAGGCTCGGAGGTCCCAGGTTCAAAGTCTCAGAGCTGAGCAGTGCTCTGGTTAAAAAGAATAGAAGAGGGAGTCGGGCTGTAGCGCAGCGGGTTAAGCGCAGGTCGCGCAAAGCACAAGGACCGGCATAAGAATCCCGGTTCGAACCCCGGCTCCCCACCTGCAGGGGAGTCGCTTCACAGGCGGTGAAGCAGGTCTGCAGGTGTCTGTCTTTCTCTCCCCCCCTCTGTCTTCCCCTCCTCTCTCCATTTCTCTCTGTCCTATCCAACAACGACAACAACAATAATAATAACTACAACAATAAAACAACAAGGGCAACAAAAGGGAATAAATAAAATAAATATTTAAAAAAAAAAGAAAAGAAAAGAAGACTATAGTTATTACAGCTAAGTCCACTACGATGAAAGGATCTGAATGTACCATAGCTGATACGGCCGCTGTAATTTCCACTTACTGGAACCCAAGTTCTATAGGGTTTTGCATGCCACACACCTTTAATACTGTCCCAATGCCCTAGAGGCCTCTGAAAAAAATACATTGTGATTGGGAGTCGGGCGGTAGCACAGCGGGTTAAGCACACGTGGCGCAAAGCGCAAGGATCAGTGTAAGGATCCCAAGGATCCCGGTTCGAGCCCAGACTCCCCACCTGCAGGTACGGAGTAGCTTCACAGGCGGTGAAGCAGGTCTGCAGGTGTCTGTCTTTCTCTCCCCTCTGTCTTCCCCTCCTTCTCTCCATTTCTCTCTGTCCTATCCAGCAACAATGACAACGATACCTACAACACAACAAGGGCAACAAAAGGGAATAAATTAATTAATGAATGACTATTTAAAAAGTTAAAAATATATATACATCGTGATTACACAGGGGCAGGTACGAAAATTCGTGACGATTTCACAGAAGCAGTCAACGAGTTCAGTGTGAAAGAAGAGGCTTTACATGCCTGAGGCTCAACCTCCATCACTAAAATAAGGCAGAACTAAGCGATGCGGTTCTCTCATTCCATGACTCTTGCTCTCCTAAAATAAATAAATCTTTAAAATTAAAAAGAAAAAGTCCCACAGACGCCCAGGCCACTGCCTAACAATAAAAAGAACCACCTCTGAAATATCAAGATCCCTAAGAGTCGTATCTTTGTTCACTCAGGTGAGCACAAGTTATGTCTGCTCATTTATTTAGGAGCCTACAGTCCCTAACTCAAAACCCGTGGGATCCCCTGAGCAATGGTAACACCTGGAGCAGCTTCTGTCTTAATATTTAATCTAGTTCCTCAGGCTCCTGCAAATGCTTTGGAGCCATGAAAAAAAAAATGAAACAGGTTAACATTGCTGTTAATGATATGTCCTTTCAGTCCACAACTGCATTTATATTAGCACAGGTGACTTCTGTAAAGCTACTGGGGGTTAGCAGGGATGTTTGCCACTGAAACCTACTAGAACAGAAGGTACCTACAGTACCCTCCTGATTTCTGGGGGGGAGGGGGGGGGGCATCAACCACTGATGAGCAATAAGTTACTGAGGACATTTATGTTATTAAGTCTCCATAAAAAAAAAAAGAAAGAAAGGCGGGGGGATGGCTGGGCGGGGGCACAGCTGGTTAAGCGCAAATAGTACTAAGCACAAGGACTCACACAAGTATCCCGGTTCAAGTCCTCAGCTCCCCACCTGCAAGGGGGAAGCTTTGCAAGTAGTGAAGCAGGTCCGCGGATGTGTGTATGTTTCTCTCCCTCTCGGTCTCCCCATCCCTTCTCAATTTCTCCCTGACCTACTGAATAAAATGGGGGGGGGGGGGGGTTGGCTTATTGGAGCAGTGGATTCGTAGTGCAGGCACCGAGCCCCAGCAAGAACCCTGGTGAGGGGAGAAAAAAATTTTTAATGTAATTTAAAAACAATAATTTTTAAAAGGAAGGAGTTCAGAGTTTCCCCACTGGAGAGACAGCACATGCGTTACTATGCCCAAAGTTGAGGAAACTGTCTTGAACAGGGCACTTCTCATTGCTCTTACCAGGCTGCTGACTGATCTAACTGCTGATGGGTGGCCCTTATCCTTTTTAAGGTTTATTTGTTTATTTGCATGAGAGGGGGACCAGAGCACTGCTGAGCTCCGACATATCACAGACAGCACAAGGGGGTGCACCCAGGGCTCCCGGGGCCTCATACAAAGCAGTCAGGTGTGCTCCCCCAGTCCAACTAGCATCCTCCACGTCCTCTGTACTGAATCGATCATTTGGAAAACAAATGAATGTTGCCTGAGCTCTCGGTGCCATTCAGACCGATGAATGAAACTCGTGGAGGTGGATGTGAGAAGTTCTGATTCACAGCCGGCGGGTCAGAAGTGCAGGTACCCAAACCCACATGTATGCGTGGCCAGCATCCCGAGTTGAAAGGTGATCTTGTGGCACAGAGCCTTTCACCTGTGAGATACCATGCTAACTTGGGGCAGATAGTGTCAGCACTGAGTTACATCCTCAGATGCTGGTAGTGAGAACTATCTGTGTTGTGGGGAAGCCTAAACTGACACACATACACATAAACACACAGTGATTATTGGATCCTGGAACCCTTTCAACCACTAAACACAACATAACAGGTACTGCTTACTATTAATAAATGTATGACCTAAGATAACACATCAAGGAATCTGATGCTGTTGACTGGCTACGGAAGAAGGGCAAACGCTAGAAGAAGAAGAAGGAATCTAGACACACACAAAAATGTATTCTGCATAAAGCCACTTCTACGAAGTTCAGAAATTAAGAAAGCAAATCAGCACTGATAGAAGTCAGAACAAGAGGAGTCGGGCAGTAGCGCAGCGGGTTAAGCGCAGGTGGCGCCAAGTGCAAGGACCGGCATAAGGATCCCGGTTCCAGCCCCCGGCTCCCCACATGCAGGGGCATCGCTTCACAGGCGGTGAAACAGGTCTGCAGGTGTCTGTCTCTCCCGCTCTCTGTCTTCCCCTCCTCTCTCCATTTCTCTCTGTCCTATCCAACAACAACATCAATAACAACAATAATAACTACAACAATAAAACAATAAGGGCAACAAAAGGGAATAAATATATATATGAAGTCAGAACAAGGTGATCTTCCCGGGGGGGGGGGGGGGGGGACACGATCAGAGTAAAAAGGCACTTTGTCTCGGTTAGCTGGATGGTGACTGCACTGGGGGATCCGTGGAAATGCACGGATGGCTTCTACGAAGGAGTGCATCTAACGTACGTCTGAGTACAGGACACTCCATTAAGCAGCTTATGGGAAGGAAACCTACGCACTGTCCCAAGATAAATTCCTCAAACCATACAGAGCAGCTACTGTTCCAAGATACGGGACATACACGGACGAGCCCCAAGCAGCAGGCCCCGCGGAGGCCGTGAAGGTGCAGAGGACTATCCAACCCACCCTGTGCGTTTAAGTCCTTATTCCAATGGAATAAAACGTCCCCCAATTCCACAACAGATAGACAGGCGGTCCGCTGTTTCTTCCATTTCAGCAAACCTAGGGGACTAGAAAAGTAACCAATCGGGTTGAGTCCTTTCCTGTAGCAGAATGTAGCCAACCAAATTGTATGATTCATGTTGTATTCACTTGCACCTCTGCCGGCCTTGGAATGTAATCAATCCACCTCATCCTTTGTCTTACATGGACTTCGATGACTCACAATGTGACCAATCCCTTCGTACATTACCCTTGTACCTGAACACACCTGATTGGTGCACCTTGTAAGTAACCTGTAACCAATCAAAATGTACCTTTTCCAAAGCCACCCTGTAACCAATCAATGCACGCCACGCCCCGCTTGATGGGTCTATAAGCTGCTTTCAAAAGTCAGGCAGATGGTCTGCAGTTAACACCACCATTCACCATGGCCTTTTGGGGGAAGGTGAAACACCCTCAACCTCTCTTTACTTGCAACATGGAGACAGGGAATGACTGCTAGGGGAAGGAATGGGGGCCCTAACCCCAGTGTTGAGAACTGTGCAAATGTCCACACTGAGAAGCCGGGTGGAATATTCCAATTCAAAAATGTTCCTGTTGTTGCTTCACTTCCTCTCTCACCTCCTACCCGGAAGCCATGAACAGAGCCAACCAGCCCTGCTCACCTGGGCCCCCCACTCAGTTCCCAGTTTCATTTCTTTCTCCACATGCAAGTTCTGCCCGAGTGTGAAAGGAATGTGCCCTGCCACTGTCACACACGCCCTTTTTCCAGACCAACTAAAATTTATCCTTTAGGTCTGAGTGTGAAAATCACTCGCCGAGACCAGAGAGAAGGCTCACCGGGAGGGCACGTGCGTGGCCATGAGTGGCCCGGGTTTGAATCCAGGAACCACAGGAGAGGCTCTGGGGCCACTTTCCCCTTTTCCTTCCCCTCTGCCGCTCCTCCCTCTTTCCTCCTCTTTCCTTTCTCTCTCTCTCTCTCTCTCTCAGAATGAAAAGGTAGACAAGCAGCAGTGAAATCACAAATGTACAAGACCCCCCCCCCCCCCCCCCGCTCTGCACAAAGAAAAAAATAACAAAGATCATCTCCTTCCAGGGACCTTTCTTGACTATGGCCACCATCCCCAAGTAAGTCAGACCAGGCGAGACACACACACACACACACACACACACACACACACACACACACACACACACACGGCACACTGCCTGGCATACAGCAGGAGAGGAATACATTTTGCTGGGGAAAGAAAAATCTATTATTACTGTACTAGTCAGACTATTTCTAAGTGGAGGTTACAGCAAAGTCCAGAGACTAGTTCCAGACTGTAGTGGGTGAGCAGTGCGAAGAGGAGGTGGGGGCGGATGGCTGTGCTGTAACCAGAAGAGGCAACCTGCTGAGAGAGGCTTGTCAGAGGGGATGAACTGAGAGGGGGGCTGGACAGAAGGGATGAACTGAGGAGGCGGCTGGACAGAAGGGATGAACAACAAACAACAAACAAGAGAAGCAGCAAAGTCCCCACCACTACCACCACACACACACTCTCTCACACTCTCACACTCACACTCTCCCCGCCCCCCCCTTGTCTGTCTGTCTCTCTCTCTCACTGAAGGTGTCCTCGCTCTCACTGTTTCTTTTCCAACTCAGAGAATTCGCTGCCCTGGTAACACTCCCTTAAGGCCTGGCATCCTGGGAATTTGCTGTGGTAATGGGACAGCCTTGACTACTTTAATTCAAGGAACAGAACTATGCAGAAAAACAATTCAGAGAAAAAGACCCAGGAAGCAAAGTTTCCTAAAATATGTGGCCTTATACTTAAGCTCTGAGGCCCGACAGTGGTGCCACCTGTTAACCAGGGAATCTCGGGCAGGTTACATAACCTCTCTGGGCTGCAATCTGCTGGTCTGTAACTATACTTAACACAAGTACCACCACCCAGGGCTGGTGGTGAAGATTAAATGAGAAGATACTTGTCACTAGGCATACAGGTCACCAGATCGTGAATGAACTTGAGGAAAACAAAGTTTTCGCTTAGAGAGTTTCTTCAGGGGATTAACAAAAATCTGGGAATGGGTGGTGATAGGACTATACCACACTGCCACTGAGTTCCACTTTATAAGATGCTCGACTTTATACTGTACTTTGCCAAAATGAACACATTTCCAAAATGAACACATTTGCCAAAATGAACACATTTCCCCAGCCCTGTTGGGCATTTCTCAATAAGTTACAGACATTCAAAGTTCAAAATCAGTGAATCGGGGCCAGACTATGGGGCTTACTACCCAACTCCAGGCAAAAGGGAAAGCTTCACGAACGGCGGAGCTGAGCTGTAGGTGTCTCGTGTGTGTGTGTGTGTGTGTGTGTGTGTGTGTGTGTGTGTGTGTGTGTGTGTCCGTCCGTCCATCTAGCTCTGCCTCACCCTCTATCAAAATGAAAATGAGGGGGGATCTCAGGGAGGAGCAGTATAGTCGTCATGTAGGCACCAAGCCCCAGCAACAGTCCTGGTAGGAAGGGGGGAGGAGGGAGAGGGAGGAGGAAGAGGAGGTGGGAGGGAAGATGAGGAGGGGGAAGAGGAGGTGAAGGAGAGGGTGAAGGAGAGGGGGAGGAGGGAGTAAAAGAGAAGGAGGAAGGAAGAAGAGGAGGAAGGGAAGGAGAGGGAGGAAGGGAGTGATGGAGAAGGGGAGCAGGGGGAAGAAAGAAGGGAGTGGGGAAGGAGGGGAAGGAGGGGGAGGGAGAGGAGGAGGGGAAGGAGAAGGTATGAATTAGTAAATCCATTTTCCAAAATACATTCCACCTTACCGTGTAGTGTTCTGGGCCGTAAGAAGTCAACATCTGGGAGTAGGGCGGTAGCGCAGCAGATTAAGTGCAGGTGGCCTGAAGCACAAGGACCACCGGCATTAAGGATCCTGGTTTGAGGCCCCGGTTCCCCACCTGCAGGGGAGTTGCTTCACAGGCAGTGAAGCAGGTCTGCAGGTGTCTGTCTTTCTCTCCCCCCCCTCTCCATTTCTCTGTCCTATCCAACAACGATGACATCAATAACAACAATAACTACAACAATAAAAAAGGGCAACAAAAAGGGAATAAATAAATAAAAATTAAAAATAAGTCATTATCTGTATTCGCCACTATCTGTACTTAGAACCAGAATCTTCAGTTCGCAAAGGTACTGAAGGCTTTCAGCAGGTCGCTTCCTACAGGTTCAGTGCTCCTCTAACACGGAGACACTAAGCAACACAGACACACTGTGTTTTAACTCTCAGCAAATATCTGTGCAGATAAACTAAGGCCCGTCTGGTAAACCACACCACAAAAGTCTCCAGAGACTAAGTGATTATGCAGCCTGGGAGGTGAACCTGAGGTCCCGAGTTTGATCCCACCATCCTAAGTGCAGGAGTGAAGCTCCTGTTCCCTCTCTTGCGTTAATAAATAAAAGTTACTGTTTGAGTGGGTATATTAAGATTATCGGGGGGGGGGTTCACTTCATGAGAAATCCATGATTAAACACTAAATATAATTATGTTTCCCCCCCTCCAGTCTATTCCAGTCCTTCTAATTCAATCTCAAAGTTGACACAGAAAAGATTCAAACTGGACCAAGGAAAGATGTCGTGAGGCAGTGCAGACTTACATGCCTAACACCCCAGAAGTCCCAGATGCAAACTCTCATCCACTACACACCAGAGCTGCAGAGTGCTCTGGTCTCTGTTTCTCGACCACAGTGAAAAATTAGCAATAGAAAGCAGGGGGGCCATGATGCCAACCGGACTTCCCTGGGCAGAGGACCCCACCAATGAGTCCCGGAGCTCCGCCCCACTAGGGAAAGAGAGAGACAGGCTGGGAGTGTGGATTGAGCTGCAGACACCCATGTTCAGTGGGGAAGCAATGACAGAAGCCAGACCTTCCACCTTCTGCACTCCACAATGACCCTGGGTCCATACTCCCAGAGGGATAAAGAACAGGAAAGCTATCAGGGGAGGGGATGGGATACAGAGCTCTGGTGGTGGGAATTGTGCCCCTCTTATCCTATGGTCTTCTCAGTGTTTCCATATTATAAATAAAAATTAAAAAAAGAAAAGAAAGGGGGGACTGAGAAATGCTACATATGTACAAACTATTGTATTTACTGCCAACTGTAAAACATTAATCTCTCAATAAAGGGGGAAAAAAGAAGCAAGCAAGCAAGCAGGGGGGAAGTTTCAGGAGCGGTGAAGCAGGGCTGCAGGTGTCTCTCTGTCTCTCCTTCTCTATCTTCCCCTCCCCTTCTCAATTTCTTTCTGTTTCTATCCAATAGTAAAGAAATAAAAATATTTTTTAAAAAGATTAAATAATTAACAATACGGAGTCGGGCGGTAGCGCAGCAGGTTAAGCGCAGGTGGCACAAAGCACAAGGACCTATAAGGATCCCGGTTCGAGCCCCAGCTCCCCACCTGCAGGGGAGTCGCTTCACAGGCGGTGAAGCAGGTCTGCAGGTGTCTGTCTTTCTCTCCCCCTCTGTCTTCCCCTCCTCTCTCCATTTCTCTGTCCTATCCAACAACGACGGCATCAATAACAACAACGATAAAAAAAAAAGGGCAACAAAAGGGAATAAATAAATATTTTTAAAAATTAACAATAGGGGGGTCGGGCGGTAGCACAGCGGGTTAAGTGCACATGGCACAAAGTGCAAGGACCAGATAGGGATCCTGGTTCTAGCCCCAGCTCCTCACCTGCAGAAGTCACTTCACAAGTGGTGAAGCACGTCTGCAGGTGTCTTTCTGTCCCCCCCTGTCTTCCCCTCCTCTCTCCATTTCTCTGTCCTATCCAACAACAATGACATCAATAACAATAATGATAATAATAACCACAAACCGGTAAAACAACAAGGGCAACAAAAGAGAACAAAATGGCCTCCAGGAGCAGGGGATTTGTGGTGCAGGCACCAAGCCCCAGTGACAACAAAGTGAGGCAAAAAAATAATAATAAATTACCAATAGAAAGACTCCAACTGTTCACCCAGGGAAGCAAGCCCTGAGGTATTTAGCACAAGGACTTTCTCTCACTCACTTTTCCAACTAACTCCTTTATCTTGATGCCATTCTTTCACGTTCCTCTTTTCTACTACGGAGAACGTTTTGTTTGTTTGTTTGTTTTTCCTTTTAGTCATGGAATATGCTTGGCTGGATACCCCGACTATGATCCTCAGTAGGAGTAACCTTGGTTTGATCCACATGCCCTGGGGTGGACTAGATCACTTCTGAGGCACACCTGACACCCACACAAACAGGTTAGCTCTGGAACAGACGCAAAGAGATCGTCCCATCAAGCAAGGAGGCTTTTTAAGAAAAGCCAGAGCTGGACGGTACCCGTAACATGATCTATTCAGTTTTACTATGGGCATTTCTTGCTTTTCACATAGTTACAGACTGAAAATCCAGGGCATCTGGCCCATCCAACGTTATTTCGTGAAAAGAACGTGCATGGCCCGTGAAGTTTAACCACAATACACAGAAGGGAAAGAAAGGGGAAAATAAATAATCTCAATCTAGGGAGAAATGTACATTATGACATTAAAACATGGAAGACAGGACCTTTCAATCACTGTCACATGCGGGGGGGGGGGGGGGGGGCTGTAGTGTCACGTCTGTCAACACAGACAAACCACCTCAGAAATAAACTACAAACTAACTAGAAAAAGTGTCTACTTTTCTTTAAAGGTATCTTCAGACTGATGCACTTCATTTTGGAAGATGGAAAGGAGGAAGGTAAAAATCACCCTAATGAGGAACCCTGACAGGAATCTGCCTACACAGCCTCTCGGGCTTGTGCCTGTTAGTTATTTCTCCATTGCACAATCATCTGGGCTGGAAAGTGCTGGAGAGGCGAGAACCATTCTCTGTGCTACGAATTCCCTAAGGCACACAGAGCTCCACTCATCTGAGTGAAAGGAAAAAAAAAAAAAATCAAGTGCAGTACAAGAGAGGTGCAGGTGAGGGGCCCCGACATTCCTTCTGGATGTCTCAAAATCTGATACACAGGAGGCAACTCTTAAACATTTACAGCCTGACTACCTCAAGCTGGACTGACCATGAGCCACTTTGTACCTTAGGGAGACAAAAATGGAAAAAGAAAAGTAACCCAAAAAGCGTTCCCAGCTTTCACAAGTGAATAGTATTAACTTAAGTGGCTACAGTGTACTCCATACATTAGATAATTACAAGCGGCAACTGAATTCTAAATCACCAGCAATCAAACAATTAACCCTTTCTTAGTATTCTGCTTAAGAGGATGACACCTACTCGACAGGACTGTTTGTAATCTGCTGGTAGAAGCAGTGGTATAAAATTCACAGCTGTGGGCTTGACAGACATTCTAGATAAGAAAATCTGACGGTCTTAGGGTAAGCAGGAGTTAACACCACTTCAAGCTCCTGATGTCTAGAATTATTTTCCAGAGCTTTTCTTTCTCTGTCAAGAACATTTCAACCCCCACCAAACAGGAACAAATTGAGAACCCATGATCATTTACTTAGCAAACTTGGACAATAATCCAATCTATCAAAAAGCAAATGCATTGTGATTGAAAAACAAAACAACGCCCACCCACTTAGGGGGGAAAAAATTGTAAAGGGAACAGGATGATAACTATTCATCCTGGTGAAAGTTTAAAAGCTCAGATTAACACTTCTTTTTTTATATTTATTTATTTATTTATTCCCTTTTGTTGCCCTTGTTTTCTTGTAGTTATGACTGATGTCGTCGTTGTTGGATAGGACAGAGAGAAATGGAGAGAGGTGGGGAAGACAGAGAGGGGGAGAGAAAGATAGACACCTGTAGACCTGCTTCACCGCCTGTGAAGCAACTCCCCTGCAGGTGGGGAGCCGGGGGCTCCAACCGGGATCCTTATGCCGGTCCTTGCACTTTGCCCCATGTGAGCTTAACCCGCTGTGCTACAGCCCAACTCCCTAGATTAGCACTTCTAAGTATAGATGCGATCATCTCTGAAAAGCATATCTTAAGGAAGGAAAAAAAAATACGAACATGCGACACTATGTCAAAACCTAAATTCCACTTGGCAAATCCCACTGTGGGCATCCACAAGGATTCAGTCCTGTGTGTACCAACAGGGAACTTCCCACAGCAGAACTCCATGCCACCAGCACTAGCACTGCTAACATACTACACGGACCCCCAGGTGTCCAGGAGCCTTTCAACTGTAAAGGCATCCATCGGAGAAGGGCCAGGCGGTGGTGCACCTAGTTCAGCACACGTTACTGCGTGCAAGGGCCCAGGTTCAAGCCCCTGGTCCCCACCTGCTTGTGCGTGCGTGTGTGTGTGTGTGTGTGTGTGTGTGTGTGTGTGTGTCTTTCTCTCTTTCTCTCCCTCTCTATCTCCTCTTCCGCCTCTAAATTTCTCTGTCTTTATCCAATAATCAATAAAATGAAAAAAAAAAAAGTCAAGGTGATGCTTAGAGTGATGTAACCACCACCAAAACTAAAGAGACATGTCTGAACACTTAGAACTGAGCTACCTGCTCCCGGGAAAGCCAACAGGCACCTGCCGGGTTTTCAGCGGCTAAATGTATCCTCAAGGTCTAGGCATACGCTACAAGGTAGCATGTAACGTCACCCTTGACTCCTGGCAAAGGCTGGAGGTATTGGGGCTCATTATACAGTGTGTCCATTCATGAAGCAGTCTATGTAAGCAATTCTTTCTAACAGCCCCTTGTAGATGGTGGTGTAGCGCTGTGGAGCACACCCATTTTAGAGCGGTTCTATGAAATTCACAATGTAGAGCAGACTGTATCATCACCTCAGCCCTCTGTGGGGAGGAAACAGGCGGGGAAGGGGCACCTTCACCCAGTGACAACCTCACAAACTCTGCAGAGTCTCCTGCATACCCCAGGCACTGAAAAATAAGTGTACACAAGACTAGTGAGCCCCCAACAGAACATATACGCTTACAGAGATGTGACTGAGGGTCCCATAACCTAGTGGGCATGGCTGGTGACGATGCCGGTGGGGTGTGGGTGTCAGCTTACTTGGATTTAGAAGGAAGAAAGTGGACAACACATTTAAAGGCAGAAGGTACAAACCAGAGGAGTCAGGTCACTGGTGACATTTGGGGACTGGCTGCTCAGCCAAGTGAACGCTTAGAAAATAGAAGGGTCTGCAGTGCAAACAAAGGGAGAGAGTCTACCAAGCCTGGTTAAAAAAAAAAAAAAAAAAAAAAACACCAGAAGGTTCACCTGGATCCAGAGGGTAACAAGAGTCACTGAAGATATATATATATATATATATATATATATATATATATATATATATATATATATATATATTTTTTTTTTTTTTTTTTTTTTTTAAAGCAACCAGTGGCTCCTTGGTTCTCTGGTTTGGCCTTTCAGTTTCTTTGTTTGGTTTGGTTTGTTGGTTGGTTGGTTATGTTGTTGGCTATCTTTTTGATTTACTTTTAGACTTATTTATCTAGGGCCCCAGTAAATAGCACAGCCAGGGGAGCCCAGGACTTTCATGTGAGATGCCCCAGGCTGCATCTGTGGTACCAACAGGCAGAGCTGAGCAGTGCTCTGGAAAAAGAGGGGGGAGAGGGGGAGAGGGAAAGGGTGGGTGGTGGAGAGGAGGAGGAGAGGAGAGGGAGAGGGAGAGGGAGAGGGAGAGGGAGAGGGAGAGGGAGAGGGAGAGGGAGAGGGAGAGGGAGAGGGAGAGGGAGAGGGAGAGGGAGAGGGAGAGGGAGAGGGAGAGGGAAGAGGGAAGAGGGAGAGGGAGAGGGAGAGGGAGAGGGAGAGGGAGAGGGAGAGGGAGAGGGAGAGGGAGAGGGAGAGGGAGAGGGAGAGGGAGAGAAAGGAAAGCCCAGAATGTGGCACAGGATGTAGATAAGGCACTGGACCCGCAAACATGAGGTCATGTTAAATCCCGGCATCCCAAGTACCAGAATGATGCACGGTCTTCTCCCCACATCCATCATAAATAAATAAATCTTTAAGAAAAAAATAGAAGTTCACTTAATGAGAGATATAGACAAATAGCTAGATCGACAGATAGGCAAACAGATAAAGGAAGTTTATTTAATGAGAGACAGACAGACAGGAAGAAACAGGTATTTCAAGCAGGAGAGGGAAATAACAGACTATTGTTCTGGCATATGCAGCGTCGGGATGAAACCTGTGAACTCAAACGTGCAAGACTTGAGCTCTCCAACAGGACCACCTTCATCACAAGTCTTTCTGGTCTTAAACAAGAATCGCCATAAACTCTGGCTGGAACTCTGAGTTCAGTTCCCTCCCCAGCAAAGTAAGTGAGAATCCCGTATAAGGTCGCCACAACCACTTCTCAAGACTTTGTGATTCATCATCATCAAACAGAACTAAGTATTAGAAACACATGGAAGAAACATACAAATATATAGCACTTTAACGGCCGCCAGAGAAATGTGAAAATAGCCTCTTTTAAAAAGACTGGATTGGTGTACAATTTGACCTAGCTATGGGGTCAGACCTTCTCAAAGTCGGGTCTACATTTGACTATTTCCACAAGAATCTAAGAAACTTATTAAACAGGACGGGGGTGGGAGGACACTACACCTCGGTACGAGGGTGATGTGAATCTGATTGCTTCAGAAAGCCAGCCAACATGAAGTCTTAAAAATGGAAAATAACCCCACCAATGCGTCCTGGAGCCCTGCTTCCCCAGAGACCCACCCTACTAGGGAAATAGAGAGGCGGACTGGGAGTATGGACTGACCAGTCAACACCCATATTCAGAGGGGAAGCAATTACAGAAGCCAGACCTTCCACCTTCTGCAACCCACAATGACCTTGGGTCCATACTCCCAGAGGGATAGAGAATGGGAAAGCTATCAGGGGAGGGGATGGGATACGGAGATTGGGTGGCGGGAATTGTGTGGAGTTGTACGCCCCCCCATCCTATGATTTTGTTAATGTCTCCTTTCTTAAATAAATAAATTTAAAAAAATGGAAAATAAGTGTATTGGGCTTCCAGAGTAAAGAAGCCAAAATCCACAGCGCTTGCTATATGGGGGCTTTTAAGGGTTCATGCAACCATTGCACGTTGGTGCTCAAAACAGGCTTTTAGAATCATGCCATGCCAACATGTCTTCGTGGTGAACTTCCAAACAGCTTTCTATTTCAATATTGACATAAATTCCTACAACAAAGAACTTATTGCATAGAGAAAGACATACACATGCTAGAAATGTGTTATAGCCTCTTACTTTCAACCAAACACATTCTGAAGAGTCTTAGCCTATCTGGAAAAGGCACTTCTTAGTGAACTAGTTAAGCCAGGTGTGAGGCCCAGCTAATATGGAGATAACAGAAAATTAGGTAAGGCCTTAGATGTCATCCTTTTACTACCCACAGAGGCATCTCTCATCTTCACAGAGACCATCACCCTGAACATCCCTGACCACAACAAAGGAGATAACTTCCAATCACATTTTCACTCCCAGCACAAGCCCCATAGATGTAACCCAACAACTAATACTAGTCCAAAAGGTCATTTATTGTTTTTTGTTGACCTCCACACAAAAGAAGAAATTATGAGGCCTAATTAGAAGCCTAGTTCCACTGTTGATTACTGGAGGAGGTGGGGATGGAGAGTAACAAAACACTTCATCCCACCTTTAAGTCTCAAAATAAATCACACTAGAGACAAGCTCTAACTCCCAGGCATGCCCAGGAACTATGAACATGGATAACAATTTAAAATGAATGAACAAAGAACCTGTACAATTGATTATTGCCCATAATTTTAGTTCTGACATAGAGATACTGAGAATGCAAACCATGAAACCAGACCTTTAAAAATGGGTAACTTCATCAGGGAAAAAAAAAAAGTATATATCAAAAGAGACAGAAATAACCATTGGCTAAGAGCTTCAATTAACTTTTGAACTTGGCTTTGAGAGACTAGCAATGCTATTAAAATGGGCCAAATCTAAAACTGACAACAAACATCAAATGCTGATTAAGCTATGGATTATCAGAACTGTCACTACTGGTCAGAATGCAAAACAGTACAGTCATTTGAAATTAATTTGGTAGCTTCTTGCAAAAACTAAAAATACTCTGCTACACAGTACAGCAATCGCACTCCCAAATGGGTTGTAATAGTCTCTCCACACAAAAGACCTACATACAGATGTTTACTGCAGTTCTATTCGTAACTGCCAAAACTTAAAAGCAACCAGTTTCTTCAATAACTAAATGGATAAATCAATTATGACACATTTAAACAATGGAATATTATTTCTCAGTATCAAAAAAATGAGTTCTCAAGCAGTGAAAAGATGTTAAGAGCATACACACACATATACATATATACAAATAAATATATGTGCGTTTCTATGGAGCCGGCCGGAAGAAGCAATTCTGGATGCTTCCAACTTTTGAGTTGTCAGCAAAGTCATGACATTATTTCCCTGTGTTTCTATGCATCGTGACTTTTCAGACAACCTAATACAACTGTTTAAACCCACAGAAAGGAAAACGCCAACAACTAATGTAAATTCTGAGTTTGGGGTAGTCATGAATTTTCAATGTCAGTTTCTTGATTAGGATGCTGGGGAGGGATACAGACGATGAGAGGAGGAGTATATGGGGAATTTCCATGCCTTCAAATCAATGTTTCTGCAAAACTAAAACTGTTTAAATAAAAAGGAAGGAAGGAAGGAAGGAAGGAAGGAAGGAAGGAAGGAAGGAAGGAAGGAAAAGGAAATCAAGCATGTTGAAGGGGGCCAGGTAGAACACACACAGTACCAAGCAGGATGACGACCCCAGTCACCACCTGCTACGGGGAAGCTTCACAACAGGTAGAGCAGTGCTGCAGCTATTTCTCCTCTTGTTTCTCCGTCTCTGTCACTCACTCTCAATCAAAAAGAGGAGGAAGAGGAGAAGGAAGAAGAAGAAAAGCAAAGCACATGAGTGTCAAGAGTCACGCAGGCACTGAGCTCCAGCAACAACCCTGAAGGTGCAAACAGAGAAAGTTAAGCACGTATAGGGAAGGAGGAAGAGGGAGTCCGGCGGTGGTGCAGTCGGTTAAGCGCACGTGGTGCAAAGCACAGGGACCGGCGTAAGGATCCTGGTTGGAGCCCCCCCACCCCCGGCTCCCCACCTACAGGAGAGTCACTTCACAGGTGGTGAAGCAGGTCTGCAGGTGTCTGTCTTTCTCTTCCCCTCTCTGTCTTCCCCTCCTCTCTCCATTTCTCTCTGTCCTGTCCAGCAACAACGACATCAATAGCGACAACAATAATGACAACAATGAACAAAAGGGCAACAAAAAGGAAAAATAAATATTAATTAATTAATTAATTAATTAAAAGAAGGAGGAGAAAAAAAAACAGGGTGAGTGATTATCTGAGTACCTTCCTTGAACACATTCAGGGAAAAGGAGAGATTCTTAATTGCCTCTTGTACTCAACACCTTCAATATGATAATCAAAAGAATGGAGCAAATAGGAGTCAGGAAAGCATGTTAGTATGATTATGGTATCATCATCCTCTCAATAAAATAGTAAAAAATAAAAAAAAAAAATCTAAGTTTTCACCTGAGTATCTTAAACTTGTCACCTCCTAGGCAGCTAACAATGATGTTTTGGTCAGGTTTTTTGTTTGCTTGTTGTACAATCACTGGGGCCTCATCTCTCTCCACTGACATTTTTAGATAAAAAGACAGAGACAGTGAAAGAGGAGAAAAGACACCACAGGACTGAAGCTTACTCCAATGCCTTGGGGTATAGCGCTCGCACCTGGGTCCTGAGCACAGCAGGGCAGGCCCACTGACTAGGTGAGTTATTCTGCCAACACAGCAAAAGTTATTTTTGAGAGTTGTAGGGGTTTTACATCTAAGCCTTCGCATAAACTATGACACAGTGTTGGCCAATGCACTCCTTATGTCCGCAGTACCATTCCAAGGAGTCCCACATACTTCTCTTCCCAAATTACATACATGAGACATCAAGCCCACTCCAACACAATCTGTGTCCTAATTCCGTTAACAAAAGGCTCTCAAGAGCTTCAACGAATCTCTTCTCTGCATTTGTCAAGAGTTTCTTAGTAACACCTGCCAAGTACAAAGGAACCAGGTGAACTACAAGCACTGCTTGTCTCCCTGAATACATTCATCAAGAGATGACACAAGAACTGAGAAGCTTCTGGTACCTACGGGCTATCATGGAAAACTATTTTAAAACTTTATTCAGTAAGCTACAGAACATTCCAGAAAGTATATTTGGCTGAATGTCAGTTTGAGTTACGGCTAAGCACCCAGAAATAAAGCCACCACCTCACATATTCATCAAGCCAACCAAGCATTCAGAAGGCCTCTGATCTTATACCCCAGGAATGAACATGTCCCTACAAAGCCCATGTGTTTGTGTAAAATTTACAGTTCTGCTTATAATATGGTCAAAGTGTCAAACAGATAACCCTTTCATAGTATCTCTATCCACCCCACCATCCCTCCCACCCAAACAAACAAAAACAGCCTGAATTGCTCCCTGTATGCAAGAGGCTAGAGGTTCTGTTTCATGTAAGTCTGACCTCCCTTTCCCCGGTTCACATTCTCCAAGAAACTAACCCCTCTCGTGTACTAACTCAAAGCTTAAATAAGCTGCTTCCACCAACTCCGCCCACCACCACCACCACCACCCCTCTTCTCAAATCCCCTCTCACCAGAGCCATCTCTCCAGGCCAAGAAAACTATAGAGAAGGCTTGGAAGTGGCTGTCTTTGCGATTTGCTACCCCATGCCACTCCCATGCCACCTCCCTCCTCCCGCAAAGGTCACGTAAAGAACTTTACAGTCTAGAGAGGCAGGGATGTTTTTCAAATCGTGTGCAAAGTGTCTTTCCACCGTCAATTTCTATTTTGGCTGTCGATCACAGTGACACTTTGGTGGAAACCTGCTTTCTAAACAAACTGGATTGCCATCCCGTTTTCAAGGATAAGCCAGTCTTGGAGATCACACACACCCATTCACACCAACACACGCAGTCACTGAAGACGTTTCTCTCGCAAAGAAGCATCCTAGCCGTAACCTAGCCCATTTTCAGGCCGCGATCTCTCTCTGATCTCTGATCCATCCCCAATGGCTTATCTTTTTTTTTCCCCTCCATCTGAATGTTTAGTCCCATCAATTGCTCCAGCGTTATCCTCTTGATTTCTTGACATTTTCTTTTCTCTTCCTGGCTGGGAAAGTGTTTTGACCTGAATAGAGTTATCTGTATAGTGATTCTGCATATTAATGATGTGGCAAGCTAGCAGCGACGTTTGCTGAGAGCACACAGTGCAGTTTTTCCAGTTACACGTTTCGCCTCACCAGGACTATGGTGGCCATTCTAAATGCCTGCTCTACTACAGAAAGGAGAGCGCAGTTAAGTATCGGACTGAAAAGCAAAATATCCCTAGGACACTCCACCAATGAGGTGAACATATGGACAGACGCTACCCTTTCACCCTGGTTTCAATCTAACCAAGCTTCCTACACTTTCTGGGTCCAAATCGATAGAAGATGCAGCATAATCCTGGTCGTATATCGCCCACGCCCCCATCCCGACCCCCCCCCCCCCCCAGTCTAAGAAAGGGCTTTTACGACTGAGGAGCAGAAGCAGCAAGCAGTTCAGGAACCCGCCCTTCCCACCCACTCCAAGCCAGCAAACTCCACTTCCCGGATTCCCGGCCACTCTCTGCCGGCCCCTGCCCGGGTGAGCTAGCTAGCGCCGTCCAGACGCTTAGCCGAGTGCCCAGCCTCATTGCGCGCCCATCCACCCCCCATCCTCGTCCCCAAGCCAGGCCCCCGGAACAAGCCCCTGCTTTCTCTCTCTCTCTCTCTCTTTCCCAGATGCTAGACTTACCACCCCACCCCACCCTCAAGGCATGGCAGAACTAGAAAATGAAAAAAGGAAAAGAAAAGAAAAAAAAAAGAAAGAAAAAAAAAAAAAAGTCCCATCTCGCCCCCCCACACACACACCCTCCCCAGCCACGCTGCCAGCCAACAGCTCTGCCCGGGAGGAGCCTCCTCCCCAGAGGAGAAAAGGGAACGAGGATGGCGGCCCCAGCACTCCGCAGCCCCGCACCCCGCACCCCGCACCCCGCAAGGAGCCTGGACCGCCTCGCGGATCAGACGCACATGGCCCCGATGGAACACCACCCTCTCCACCCCTTCAGAGGCTGGTGGGTCGCCGCAGGGGCAGTGCCCACGGCGGGTCCCCAGGAGCGTCGGGGTGCCACCTCTCGGGGGGGGGAGGGGAGGGGGGTCCGGCGGAGGTGGGTGCCGGGTGAAGGGCTCCGGGGTGGGGGTGCACTCACGATGGTCACGCTGGCTTTGCGCAGGTCGCGGTTCTCCTCCTGCAGCGCCTTGCACTTGAGTTTGTAGGTCTCCAGCTCGATCTTCAGCACCTTGTTCTCCTGCTGCAGCGAGGCCAGGCGGTTGGTGAGCTCCTCCAGGCGGAACGGCGAGATGACAATGCCCCCCGACTTCCCCCCGCCGCCGCCCCCGCCGCCCCCGCCGCCGCCCCCGCCGCCGCCGCCGCCGCCCGGGGCGGCCGAGCACGACGACTGCATGGCGGCCGGGCCGCCGCTGTTGCCCCCCGCCCCGTCCGTGTCGCTCTCGCTGGCGCTGTCCGCCATGGCCGCGGCGGGCTGGGCGAGAAGGAGGAGGAGCAGGAGCAGGGAGGCGGCGGCGGCCGAGGCTGCGCTGCGAATGAGCGGGCGCCGGGCGGGCGCGGGGGAGCGCGGAGCGGGGCGCCCGGCGGCAGGGCGCAGACTCGGAGCGGCGGCGAGGAAAGAGAGGGCGCTTCCCGCGGCGCAGGGAGCTCGTCCGCCGGGGAACAGAGACCCCGCCCGGGCTCGGCCAGTACTGCACCGGGGCTCCCCGCAGCCCGGGCCTGGCGCGCTCGCTAGGCCGCCCGGCACGGCCGCCCCCGACCCGCCCCTTCGCTGCGGCGGCCCGCCTCCAGGGCGCGCGGACCGGCCGGGGACGCGCGGGCGGGGCGGGGCGGCGCGGGGCGGGGTGGCGCGATCGAGCCGACCCCCGCGCCCGCTGCGATTTAGCCGCCCGGGTGCAAGGAGAGGGAGGGCTACGGGGCGGGGGGGTGGAGTCCCAGCCCCCTGATTTCAGCTCACCGCAGTTCACCCCCCCCCCCAGCTTCTTCCGGGCTCGCACTGACTCCTAGCAAAAAAAAAAAAAAAAGAAAAGAGGGGGCGGGGTGGATAGCAAGATGCACTATGCAAAGAAACCCTCCTGCCTGAAGCTCCGAGGGCCCAGGTTCAATCTCCCGCACCAACATAAACCAGAGCAGAGTAGTGCTCTGGGAAAGAAAAGAAAGAAAGAGAGAAAGAAAGAGAGGGGCGGGGGTAGATAGCATAATGGCTATGCAAAGAAACTCTGAGGCTCCAAAGCCCCAGGTTGAATCCCCTGTACCAACATAAATCAGAGCTGAGTAGTGCTCTGGTAAAAAAAAAAAAAAAAAAAAAAGAGAGAGAGAAAGAAGAAGGAAGGAAAGCAGAAGAGGAGAGAGGAGAGAGGAGAGGAGAGAAGAGAGCTAGGTAGCCGTCCGGGACACCTGGAGGAAAGGTCAAGTCAGCCCGGCTCCCGCACCCAGCTCCAGCCCAGCTGTGACCCCATCTCCCACCGACTGAGTGTGCTAGTGACTCCCTCTGTCTGTTTCAAACAGACCCGCAGTCTTAGCAGTTCATCTTCTTGATAAGCAAAAAAAGGCGTTTAACTAGGAAGCTTTGCATAGCGTTAAGAGAACAGAAAGTTCCCTGCCAGAAGAAGACGGGGGTGAAAACAACAGCAGCCACAGGTTAACTTCATTAAGAAACCATCTGCGCAAGAGTTGCTCCGCCCCCGTGCACGCCTTCTTGCCTTAATCTCAAACCACTCCGAGCTGCTTTGCTTAAACTAGGTGCAACTCCTCCGCCCAACATCTTGTCTTTGCATCTTGTTGAAAGTGTCAGGGCTTGTCATACAAGATTAGACACTAACATGTATCGAATCCAAGGAGGAAAAAATAAAATTAAAAAGATAAACCTTTTTGTGTGTGTGCCCAATTTCCAGATTAACTACAAATGGCATTATGCTAGACAAAGAGGGATGATGAAATGAGACTGTAACTTAATGATCACTCTTCTCCCCTATGGTCTTGCTCACTCAAAGAAAAATTAATAGATTAAAAAAAAATAGTAGCGTCTAGTTCAAGGTTCTAGTTTTGAAGCATAAAAATAAAAACTTGTATTCTACCTCTCTCCTCCTCTCCGCCCCCCCCCCAAAAAAAAACATGAAGGAAAGTCAATGGGGCCAGGTAGTGACGTAACTGGTTGAGTGCACATGTTGCAATGCTCAAGGACCCAGGTTCAAGCTCCTGTTCCCCATCTGCAGTGGGGAAGGCTTTGCAAGTGGTGAAACAGGGCTGCAGGTCCATCTCTCTCTATCTCTCTCTCTCCCTCCCTCTCTCTCCCTCTCTCCCTCTCCCTCTCCTTTTCCCTCTCCCTCTCTATCTCCCCCTACCCTCTCGATTTCTGGCTGTTTCTATCCAATAAATAAAGTTTTGTTTTTTTTTTAAAGTCAGGTGAGCTGGTTCTAAATATATCGTTGCTATAACAGCTCTCACGGATAAAAATTGGAAAGTGAAACTGACTGGACTAGTTTTACTCTCCAAGCTTTAGTCAGTGGAAGAGCAAACACTTAGAAAAAGAAAGTGTGTTTTGTTTTGTTTTTCCTGCCACTTTCTATTGATTTAGGGTGGACTCAAAGGTGGTTTTAATGATGTTTATTTCCATTCCTCCATTAACTATAAATCTAAATTTGATCTACTAATTAAACTGTTGTTAGTCAATGGCTGTTGGAAACTTAAACTACATGTGTTCCAAATGATATCATCTTTTACCAGACAGCTCAGAAATGCCAACTGCAAATAAACCCCAAATTTCCCCCAGTTGTCTCAGTGCTAAAGGACTTCTGGATTCAGTCACTGTTTGGGGGGGGGGGGGGGGAGTGGCTTGTCTCCTCACAGACACAGCCAATGTAAATAGTTCTGTTATTAGAAATCCAGTTTAATATTCGTTGGAATTTATTTCACTCCCCAATTTTTGCCTTTTGGGAATCTGGGACATGGGACAAGCAGCTTATTGAGCTGGAAGTTGCATGAAGAAAACTTACTTGCTGGGTGAATTGGGAGTAACATCACAGGGGAAACTCAGATTTGACAACATTCTTTTCACTTTATTCAGCACATAGATGGAATCTCAAGTGTGGGACGGGAGTCCATACCTAACAAGTTTCTATTGTTCCTTATCCCATAGAATCTTAACTCTTCCACTTTTAGAGTTTATTGCCTCAGAAACATTCCTGTGGGGGGGGGGGGGGGGCAGGGCAGGTTGGCTCTCAGCTTTATCATCAATTTACTGTCTGAGAAAAGCTGGATTTATGGCTTCAAAACAGCAGAGGGGTGGAGTTAAAAGTGCCTGGCCTTCTTAAAGGGCCCACATTATGACAAGTTCAACAGTGGATTGATATTGAGCACAATTTGAAGGGAAACCGCATTTTGATAGGATACTTGTAGGCAATCTAGTGCTTAGAAGATGTAACAGAGGAATGAATCCATCTTCTGAAGCTCTGCTGTTACAGATGAAAAGAAATTGGAGAATATTTTTTCCACCATCGTTTTTATTGTTGCTGCAAAACAAAAGCTTGTCTTATTTTCTACTTTTTGTAAAAGTGTGTCCCTTATAAGTAAATCGTTCATCACAACACTGGTTCAGTAATAGCATCACAATGGAAACACTAGTTACAGAACCAATAATATCATTATAAAACTCCGCCTCAGCTTGTTTAGAGGTCATTAATCAGACCTAGTGGGTTTGTCGAAGAAGTCGTGCCATAGTTTTCTGTTTTTCTGTGCAAAAGTCCATCGTGACTTCCGAGACAATGCAATATATGTGTGTGCTGCTTGGAGGATGAAGAGACAGATCTAGATAACGGCGTCCTTTGGAGAAATTACAGCGTTTCCATTTCCCTTCAATTCAAGCTGCAAAAAACATAACAAAAACAGAAAAAAACTAACGTAGTTTTATTGCAATGTGTTCTTGTTATTGTTTTTGTTGCATTGATGCCGTTGTTGGATAGGACAGAGAGGAATGGAGAGAGGAGGGGAAACAGAAAGGGGGAAAGAAAGAGAGACACCTGCAGACCTGCTTCACCGCTTGCGAAGCGACTTCCCCTGTAGGTGGGGAGCCAGGGGCTTGAACCGGCATCCTTGTGCCGGTCCTTGCGCTTTGTACCGTGTGCGCTTAACCTGTTATGCAACTGCCAGACCCCCTAGTCTTATTGCAACATGCAGCATCACAATCTGTCTTTGTCTAAGGCTACTTGTACAGTCCATTGTACTCTATAACCTTGGAACTTTCCATCCTAAAATTTAAATAATGACATAAAGCCCAGAGAAATTTTGTTGTTCAGTGGTCCGGGAGGTGGCGCGGTGGCTAAAGCACTGGACTCTCAAGCATGAGGTCCTGAGTTCAATCCCCGGCAGCACATGTACCAGAGTGATGTCTGGTTCTTTCTCTCTCTCTTATCTTTCTCATTAATAAATAACTTTAAAAAGAAAAATAAATTTTCTTGTTCAATTTGTAATGGATATCAACTGCTATACATGTCTGCTTGTATTAATGTCAGAAAAGAGTGATAATATTCAGCTTCTCAGTGGATTTGGTGGATTTCAGTATGCACCGTTACAGTTCTGAAAGCAAAAGAAGGGAGCGATCATAAGAATCAAAAGAAGGGAGCAAGTATAAATGGGCGATCATAGTGTCAGGGTAGAATCTGGGCAGAATCGCAGACAAATGTGCCACCCATGATGCTGGTGTGTCTTGAAAGGTAATTGGTAGTGTTAATTATTTTTTAGCTTGTTTATTTCATCACTGATCTAGAGACAATGTCAAGTCTCACAGTCTCATGAAGGCTGTCCTAGCTTGACACAATGAAGCTTGTTGGGGGTGATGGGAAGCCATCCTATTTATCAGCATCCCTAGGCTCGACCCACAAAATGCCAATGGCGTGCCAACCAGAATTGTCTCTGAACATTGCCACTGACATAGCAAACAATTACTTTAAAAAATGCCTAGCTTTCCTTTGGGACAAAGTGGGTGAAACTAAATGGATAAGTTTCACTGATAATGCTTAATGAAGTAAGCAAGTAAGTTAAAGACAGATAACAGATGGCTTTGCTCACGTGTAAAAGCTAAAGACTTGACATACATGAACTTGTAAGGGAAAAATATTATACCTCAACTGTCTCTGTGATCTTGTGAGAACAATGGCGCTTACTGCTTATTTTTTTAGGGGGAGTGTTGGGCACAAAACTTTGGTGAGGGGGTATGATGCGGAACTATATCCCTATAAAATTATATTTTAAAAATAATAAATCGCTAGTAAAAATTAAATTAAAAAGTCTAAGATATGGGGCCAGACAATGTTATACCTGATATGCTCAAGGACCCAGGTTTAAGCCCCTGGTCCCCACCTGCAAGGGGAAAGCTTCATGGGCAGAGAAGCAGTGCTACAGTCTCTCTCTCGCCCAGCCCTCCCTGGACCGAAATTCTTTATGGGGTGCACAAGTGGTTCACTTATCAATACCACTTCTTATTTGTCCCTTCCTTTTGACTAGCCACCACCCCCCAGGTACCTGCTTCTTACTTTTACTATATACATTTTTATATGCCATGTTTCTTCTTATAGGGATTAAAATTCACTCTGCAATATTGTACATCATATTTCATTCACTTTGCAGCAACATTTTTTTAAATTTCTTTATTGGGGGATTAATGTTTTACATTTGACAGTAAATACAATAGTTTGTACACGCATAACATTTCCCAGGTTTCCATATAACAATGCAACCCCCACTAGGTCCTCTGAAAGACCTGTATTCTCCCCCCCCCCCAAACCCACCCCAGAGTCTTTTTACTTTGGTGCAATACGCCAATTCCAGTTCAGGTTCTACTTGTGTTTGTTCTTCTGATCTTGTTTTTTAGCTTCAGCCTGAGAGTGAGATCATCCCATATTCATCCTTCTGTTTCTGACTTATTTCACTTAACATGAATTTTTCAAGGTCCACCCAAGATCGGCTGAAAACGGTGAAGTTTCCCATTTTTTTTTATAGCTGAGTAGTATTCCATTCTGTATATAGACCACAACTTGCTCAGCCACTCATCTGTTGTTGGACACCTGGGTTGCTTCCAGGTTTTGGCTATTACAAATTGTGCTGCCAAGAACATATGTGTACACAGATCTTTTTGCATGGGTGTGTTGGGTTCCTTAGGATCTATCCCCAGGAGGGGAATTGCAGGATCATAGGGTAGGTCCATTTCTAGCCTTGTGAGAGTTCTCCAGACTGCTCTCCACAGAGGTTGGAGCAATTGACATTCCCACCAGCAGTGCAGGAGGGTCCTTTGACCCCACACCCTCTCCAGCATTTGCAGCAACTTTTTTTCTCGTCTATTTTCTTACACCAGACAGATATTGCTGCTATTTTCTTATAAGAATTTGTCTCTTGAGAGTGTTGTAGTTTATATCTGTTACCAAATAACTTGCATTTCTTTGAAAGGCGGTTATAGGATGTTTTACGCATGTGAACAACATAAATAATTAAAACATAGGAAGATAGCATAATGGTGACGCAAAAGACTTCTTTGCCTGTGGCTCCAAAGTGCCAGGTCCAACTCCCCCACACCCAACCCCTCAACACTATAAGCCAGATCTGAGTGGACTGGTAATAATAAGAATAAGAAGTTTAAAAAATTGAAACACATGAGTTTGTGAAGAAAAAGAGAGAATGTCTACCAGAGGAATTGTGGGAAAGATTTATTTTAAGCTTTCTATTTCTGCTGGAGTTTAAAGAAAGCACACATCAGTTCTGGGTCAGATGTTGTCAAAACATGGAGAAAATTATTGGTAATTACTTTAACGTGCAGAAGTATTACAGACTCATATTAGTTAAGCATGGGATGCTTAATTATTTTTGTTGCTGGTAATAATCCACTTGTCTTATTTCAAACACCAATGTGAAGGTGTCTAATTTGATCTTTTTTTTTTTCCCCCTCCTCCAGGGTTATTGCTGGGCTCGGTGCCTGCACCATGAATCCACCGCTCCTGGAGGCCATTTTTTTTTCCCCCTTTTGTTGCCCTTGTTGTAGCTTCGTTGTGGTTATTATTATTGCCCTTGTTGACACAATTCGTTGTTGGATAGGACAGAGAGAAATGGAGAGAGGAGGGGAAGACAGAGAGAGAGGGGAGAGAAAGATAGACACCTGCAGACCTGCTTCACCGCCCGTGAAGCGACTCCACTGCAGGTGGGGAGCCGGGGGCTCGAACCGGGATCCTTACGCCGGTCCCTGCGCTTTGCGCCACATGCGCTTAACCCACTGCGCCACCGCCCGACCCCCGATCATTTTTTTTATTATTATTATTCTTAGGGTTAGGGTTGTCTTCTTCCAGTTGTGAATGTTTTCACTGCCACATGAGCAATTTTCTGTTTTAATTTTTTTAAATTATCTTTATTTATTGGACAGAGAGACAGCCAGAAATCAAGAGGGTGATAGAGAAGGAGAGAGACAGAGAGACACCTGCAGCCCTGCTTCACCACTCACAAAGCTTTTCCCCTGCAGGTGGGGGCCGGGGGCTCAAACCCGGGTCCTTGAACACTGTAATATGTGCGCTCAACTAGGTGAGCCACCACCCAGCCCCCAATTTTCTGTTATAAGAGATTTTATTTTAAAGCCCTCAAAGAGTTAAATAGCAACTAAATAATTGTTTAGCAGCCTGGATACATGGTGAAGATAGACTTATCAAAGTAGAAGATCCATGTAAGGAAATTGAATGCATTGCGAAGACATACAGAGAAATAAGGACAAATAAGAGACTTAGAGATGATACAAAACTCCAACATGTAATAGGTAATTGAAGAAGTAATTAAAAAAATTTTTTTTGATTTTTTCACAGCTACAGTAGAAAGCAGAATAAGTTACAATAATATCAGAGTATTAATAATAATCAGAGAAAAGTAACTTATGCACAGTTATACTATTACTCAAAAATACAATGCCTGAGGCACCAAGGTCCCAGGTTAAATTCCCCCAGCACCAACATAAGCCAGAGCTCAAGCAGTGCTCTGGTGTCTCTCTCTCTCTCTCTCATTAAAATAAATAAACAAGTAAGTAAATAAATAAATTATTTTTTAAAAAGAATGAGATTTTGCTATGCATGTACAAACTAGTGTATTTACTAGAGACTGTAAAGCATTAATCCCTCAATAAAGGGAAAAAATAAACGAAAGAATGAGACTAAACTGGAGACATTTTAGCAGCAGTTAAAACGCCTGAACTACAAAGCATGATGTCCTGCGTTTGATCCCTGGCACTGCATAGCCCAGCCAGAGTAATGCTCTGGTTCTCTCTCGCGCTCTCATTAATAAACAGATGTCTTTTCAGAAGGTTAAGACAAATACATTCCCACTAAAAGTATAACTGAAGGACTTTTAAACTATTCTGAGAGGGTAGAAGGTGAGAAAGAACCATGAGCAAAGAAACTCAGAGGGAAGAACATTGGACAATCATTGACAATACTGACATTAAGTACTAGTGCTGATGAGTGATGGGAGTTTAAACATCAGCAACAACAATCCTTAGTGTTTTAAGGGGGAACTCAAGCACTAGAAAACAGTGACAAACAGGTGACGGTGACGTGGAGTGAAAGAATCCCAAAGGCTTTGTTATGCTCAAAAAGAGAGTTTTGAGTAAAGCATATTGAAATGTTTAAAGGAAACACTCCAGGAAAAGAAATGGAATTTCTAATTTCCAGGTCAGTCAAGAGGAACAAAAGAGAAGAGCAAATATTTGCTCAATCCACTCAGAGGCTTAAAAAAAAAAAAAACAGCAAAAAGTGGAAACAGAACCAGAGAAAAAACTACAAAGCATACACCTTCACACAAATATAACAGAAATTGGAAGTTGGGCGTTAGCGCAGTGAGTTCAGCACAGGTGACGCAAAGCTCGCAAAGACCGGTGTAAGGATCCTGGTTCGAGCCTCCGGCTCTGCACCTGCAGGGGAGTCGCTTCACAGGCGGTGAAGCAGGTCTGAGGTGTCTTTCTCTCCCCCTCTCTGTCTTCCCCTCCTTTCTCCATTTCTCTCTGTCCTATCCAACAACGACAACATCAGTAACAACAACAATAGCTACAAAAATAAAACAAAGGCAACAAAAAGGGAATAAATAAATAAATATTTAAAAAAAACCAAAGATAACAGAAATTAGTGCAAGCATGTTAGTAAGCCCAATAACAATACGAACCTATCTATAAAAACATAGAGGGGCCAGGGGGTGGCACACCAGGTTAAGTGCTCACATTACAGCGCGCAAGGACCCAGGTTCAAGCCCCTAGTCCCCCACCTGTAGGGGGGAAGCTTCACAAGTGGTGAAGCAGGGCTGTAGGTGTCTCTCTCTCTCTCTCTCTCTAGCTCCTCTTCCTCTCTCAGTTTCTCTTGTCTCTATCCAATAACATATAAACATTTAAACATTTAAAAAAACATCAAGTGGGAGTCGGGCGGTGGCGCAGTGGGTTAAGCGCACGTGGCGCAAAGCGCAGGGACTGGCGTAAGGATCCCGGTTCGAGCCCCGGCTCCCCACCTGCAGGGGAGTCGCTTCACGGGCGGTGAAGCAGGTCTGCAGGTGTCTGTCTTTCTCTCCCCTCTCTCTCTGTCTTCCCCTCCTCTCTCCATTTCTCTCTGTCCTATCCAACAACAAAGCAACAATGGAAATGGTAACCGCAACGAGGCTGCAACAAAAAGGGGGAAAAATGGCCTCCAGGAGCGGTGGATTCATGGTGCAGGCCCAGAAATAACCCTGGAGGAAAAAAAAAAGAAAAAAAAAAACATCAAGCATTAATTCTCCTTAGTGATATATAAAAATAAATAAATAGAAATAATCAACCTGGAAAAAAAAGAGATGAGGTCAAATATATATAGATAGATAGATAGATAATTTTTTTTACAAAATACAAGTCATTAAAACTAAAATCTAAAAAAAAATTTTTTAATAATATCTTAACATTCTTGAAAAGACAAGAATGAAAAATAATATACTATATTAATATCTACCAAAAGAAAACTGGAGAGGGGAGTCGGGCTGTAACACAGCGGGTTAAGCGCAGGTGGCGCAAAGCACAAGGACCGGCATAAGGATCCCGGTTCGAACCCCGGCTCCCCACCTGCAGGGGAGTCGCTTCACAGGCGGTGAAGCAGGTCTGCAGGTGTCTGTCTTTCTCTCACCCTCTGTCTTCCCCTCCTCACTCCATTTCTCTCTGTCCTATCCAACAACGACAACAACAATAATAACTACAACAATAAAACAACAAGGGCAACAAAAGGGAATAAATAAATAAAATAAATTAAAAAAAAGAAAAGAAAACTGAAGAGAGCATATTAAAATAAGTCCCTAAAAGAAATTTTAAAATATGGCCCTGGGAAATAGCAGAATGGAGTCATGCAAACACCTCTTGTGCCTGTAGCTTCAGTGTCCCAGGTTTGATTCCCAGCACCACCATAATCCAGAGCTGAGCAGTGCTCTGGTAAATAATAATAGTAATGAGAACAAATTTAATGACATTTAAAACATTGGGTCTCGGAGCTAGCTCATCTGACAGAACACACAATTGGCCATGCACCAGGATATACTTAATAATAGGGCTTCAAATAGAGGTGTTAAAATTAACAGAGTTGGGGCCAGGAGGTGGCACGCCTGGTAAAGCATGCATGGGTATTGGGCCCAGGTTTGAGCCTGTGGTCCCCAGCTGCAGGGAGCAAACATCACAAGTGATGGAGCAGTACTGCATCTCTCTCTCTCTCTCACTCACTCTCTTTCCCCTATCTTCCTATCTCCCTCTCTCTCTCCCTATTTCTCTCTTGTCTCTATGAAGAGAAATTAAACTAAATTACTTAGAGGAATCAGTTGACACATTCACAGACATTGTAAGTGAACACAACCCATTTCTGTGTCGAAAGATTAAACAAATGAAAACAATTTGGGATCAAATCCAGAACCTCACGCCTGTACTCTACTACTGAGTCACCTCCTTGCCACCTTGAAAAAAATTTTTTTTTATTTTTGTTTTGCAGCACTGGCACTTGGCTAATGCCACTGTTCCCAGTAGAGTTTTCTTTGTGTCTTTTTCTTTTTTTTTTTTTATTTCCAATAGAGAGAGAGAGAGAGAGAAAGAGAAGGAGGAAGTAGGAAAGATACCACTGCACTGCTTCACCATCCATGGAGCTCTCTCTGGTGCTGTCAGCGGTGCTCCCATAAGGCAGTGGGGTACCAGGCCCTGCACATAGCAAGCAATGAGCTGTACTAAATAAGCTATGTCCCGGCTAGCCATCGAAAACAATGAAGAGATTTGAACACCATTAGTAAATTTGATTACCTTGATCATTTTATATGTACTAATGTGCATAATGGCATATATGATATGTCATAACAAATATTTAATTTCGACTGTATATAATTAAAGCAGAGAGAACACTGCACCCTCCAATTACGGAACAAGCATTCTATTCTAGCACACAATTTACCAAAACTCACAATGAACTGGGTCACGATGCAGGTCTCAACACATCACATCCCACAGGAGTTAGGTGCCAGGCACCAGCAAAGAACTTCAGCGCTTCACATGTGCTCACTTGTTTACTCCTCATGACAGCCTTTCCAGAATAAGAGGCGGGGCCATTACTGTTCCTACTCTAAAGATGAAATTTCGACCAACAGAAATAAAGAAAATCACTGCAGCTCTTCCGCCTCACGGTGGGTGATGAGGAATTCTAACTAGTGCAGACTGCAGAGATGTTCTTTTCACTTCTCTAAATTACTTGCGCTTTTCATTTCATTCCATTTTTTAAATTTTTTTTTATTTTTAGTGCAGCGCCACAGTTTGACACTTGCATGATGGCACCACTGAGCTGCCTTTCCAGGCCGATTTTTCTTTCTTCTAGTTAGTGGGGGTGAGAGGAGACAGTCCCTCAAGTACACTTGGTGTTCTCGTGTGGTTGTGGGGTTTCAACTTCAGGGCCCCCTACACAGCGCACATGTGATCTTCTCTGGGAGTTACCTCTTGGCCCTGCATTTTTGCAATTTTTTTTTTTAGAGAAAAAAATGTAAAGCAGAGAGAGTCACATGTACATTTATAGTATGATAGTATGTTGATTCGGCTATTTTTCTTTTGCCATTTGATCATGTTTCCTCTAGTCTTTTTCCATTTTATTTTTCCCTAAAAGAGAACTTGTAAGGGTGTGTGTGTGTGTGGGGGGGAGATAGCATAGTGGTTATGCAAAGAGGCTTCCATGCCTGAGGCTTTGAAGTCCCAGCTTCAATCCCTGGCAGCACCATCAGCCAGAGATGATCTGTGCTCTGGTAAAAAGAAAAAAGGAAGGAAAGAAGGAAAGAAAGAAAGAAAGAAAGAAAGAAAGAAAAGAAAACTTGTAGTTGAAGTTCCTTTAATCAGTCACAAATTAATGTCCAACCTCTCTTACACACCGGCTGTGCCTCCATCTATCTGACCTACATTCACATATTTATAATGGCTTAGCATTGCCACCGTTAGAAAACTTTGTGTGATATTGGTCAACATGTATATGTAAGTGTGCTTCTAATCATAGGCAAATTTTTAGGTTTTATGGAGAAGGGAGAGGTAGCATAAGGTATGTACCAAAAGAGAGTAAAGAATTTAGTGAGAGGTCAAAGTATAGGTTATGTGACTGAAAACGTAAATTGGGAGGCCAGAGGTCAAAGCACAGCTGTGTACACAATAGACATTTATGCCTGAGGCTCAGAAGTCCCAAGTTCACTCCCCGGTACCACCGTGAGTCACCACTGAACAGTGCTCTGGTTAAAATTGATAAAGAATAGGAAAACTATCAGGGGAGGGGATGGTGTACGGAGTTCTGGTGGTAGGAATTGTGTGGAGTTGTACCCCTCGTATCCTATGGTTTTGTCAGTGTTTCCTTTTTATAAATAAAATTTTAGAAAATGACAAACAAGCAAGCAAAAATGTGAAGTGGGAACAGATTTGGAAGCATTTTCTTGATAAAACAGAATGGAGTTTAGAATTTAGTCTGTAGAAAATAAATTATTTCCCTGGAGGGAAAGAATATTTTATGGTATAATCAGGTATTTTAAATTAAAAAAGAGATAGATATCTTTGGCCCAGAGAGCAGCTGTTGACCGTCAGGCTTAAGGTTCTGAATTCGATCTCTGGCACTGCATGTCCAGAATGATGCTCTGGCTCTTTCTCTTTCTTTCCCATTAGTAGATAGATATTAGCCAATAAGTAAATCATTTTTTTAAAGGTACATTTTAATGAACACATATGTAGCAATGGTAACTTAAAATCTATTTATCATTGCTTCCTATTCTTTTGTCTTAGAGAAAGTGTAAAGGTCTTATCAAGTCAGGGTACTGCTAACTTAGTGAAATAGCAAGCAGATAGTATGATTCAGAGAGGAAAAACGATAGAGGGCAAATTCCTTTAAGCAACTTCATGCAAAACAGAAATGGTTTAGACACAAAGTGCACTTTGACTTCAATGTAAACACTGTGTAGAAAAATGGCCTGTCACACAAACAAATAGAAAACCTGAATGCAACCACTCAACTAATTGAAAAAGTTTTAAATGTTCATTCCTCAAAAGACGCTCCCTTAAGAACTGAGACTTATGAGTAAGTACAGCCAAACAAAGAACAAGTAAGCCTTGTTTTAACAGACTGTTCCAGGAAACAGAAAGCAAAATGAGCAAAAATAACCTGACTCACAGCTATTTTGAGAGGAATAATAGAAGTTCGGGACCAAATCCAGATTAAAACCATGCAACAGACAGATAGACAAGTAGACAGACTGACAACTGAGTGGCTAACTGCACATCACAATTGTCCAGTTCTTTTTAATGCATACATAGTAATTTAGCCACAAGGTTGTGTCCCCAGGGCTCAGCACCTGCACTGTGCATCCACTGCTTCCGGCAGCCATTTTGTTTTTTTCATTCTATTTTCTTCTTCTAGCGTTTGCCCTTCTTCCGTGGCCAGTCAACAGCGTCAGGTTAAGCCCTATGTAAAGTTTCGAGATTTGACAGAACAGAGGGAAATTGAGGGAGAGGGGGCAGAAAGGGAGAGAGAGAGAGAAAAAGAGACACTGCAGACCTGCTTCACCACTCGTGAAGTGTTCCCACTACAGGTGGGGAGCCGGGGCTCACACTTAATACTATGTACACTTAACTGGGGGAATCACTTGACCCAGCCCCTCAGAAGATAGTCTCAATCTCCCTTGTCATGAGGTGTGGGCATGGCACGTGGCAGTGTTCCCTAAAACAGACTCTAAGTGGGAGTGATACATGCTCCTGGCCAACAGGGTAACCATAGAAGAACCAAATTCAGGATGGAAGATCCACTGTCAACGTAACTCCTGAAAGACGACGTGTAGCAGCTGATAAGATGTTTGCCTGATAAGAGGGTCACAGTTTCCAAACTCTTATCAACTCCTACAAGTAAATAAGACGAAAAGACATGAATAAGAGGCAGGGGGAGATAAAGAGTATCATCAGACTATCCAACAGGCACAGAAAATTAAGTGGCTAGAAGTGAATCACCAACTGTTTAGTCTCAATAGTAATTAGTAAAATCCAGGGGGCCTATGGTAGCGCACCCGGTTAGTGCTCATAGTACAAGCACAAGGACCCAGACAAGGATCCGGGTTCGAGCCCCCAGGCTGACACCTGCTGGGCGAGAGGTCACTTCACGAGGGGTGAAGCAGGTTTGCAAATGTGGATCTTTCTCTCTCCTTCTCTCTCTTCCCCTCCTCTTTCAATTTCTCTCTGTCCTACCCAATAAAATGAAAAAAAAAAGGCCACCAGGAGCAGTGGATTTGCAGTGCTGGCACCGAGCCTCAAGGATAATAACCTTGGAGACAAAATAAATAAATAAACAAATAAAACAAAATAAAATCCAAAAATAGTACCCCGAAGAGACACCTTTGCAGAATCTTCAAATTAGTGACAAAACTAGAGCCTAACAGTAGCAAGTGGAGGGAAGGGAAAGAGGTAGGGAGACATCTGCAGCCTTGCTTCACCACTTGGGAAGCTTTCCCTCTGCAGGTGGGGCTCAGGGGCTTGAACCCAAGTCCTTAAGCATCGAAATGAGTGCGCTTAACGCTTAACCAGGTGTGTCACCGCCTGGCCCCTAAAAGATGTTGTACTTACCCACTGTGCTTCTTTGACCTTATATTGTAATTTTTTAAAGTCTTTGTTATTTAGATAAGGAGAAAGGAATGAGAGAGAGAGAGAGAGAGAGAGAGAGAACCACAGCATTGGAGTTTTCTCATTGTCGTGGGGTCTGGGTTTGAAGCAGAATAGTACACTACCTGAGTGAGCTTTTTTTTTTTTTTTTTTTGCCTCCAGGGTGATTGCTGGGGCTCGGTGCCTGCACCACGAATCCACTGCTCCTGGAGGCCATTTTTTCCCCTTTCTGCTACCCTGGTTTTTTTTTTTTTTCCATTGTTGTGGTTATTATTACCATTGCTATTGATGTCATTGTTGTTGGATAGGACAGAGAAAAGTGGAAAGAGGAAGGGAAGACAGAGAGGGGGAAAGAAAGACACCTGCAGACCTGCTTCACCGCCTGTGAAGCGACTCTCCTGCAAGTGGGGAGCTGAGGGCTCAAACCAGGATCCTTACGCCAGTCCTTAAGCTTTGTGCCACATGGCTTAACCCGTTGTGCTACTGCCCAACCCCCCAAGTGAGCCATTTTGCCAACTCTATATTATATTTTTTAAAACTGAGAATTGTCCATTCATCACCAGTTTACACTGAGACCATGTCTCTCTTCCCCCCGCCCACCCCCGCATTGTTTAAGTGGAGCAAAGATCTAAGTTCTTTCCCAGGAGATGGAAGTCACATCTGACGTTTTACCTTGGTTTAACAACTTTCCATCAACTTTGGTACACTTGCTGTTAGCGGGAAATACTGAAAAGTAATGAATTAACTTTGCTGAAAGCTTCTTCCTTTCTTCTTCCTTCCTTCCTTCCTTCCTTTCTTTCTCTCTTTCCCACCACTCAAGACCAACTTTTTTTTTTAGATAAAAAACACAGGCAGAAAGACAGAGAGAAAAGAGAAAGAGGAGAGAGAGAGAGAGAGAGAGAGAGAAAGGGGAGGTGGACACAGCACCAGTTTCCTCCAGCTCCACAATATTGCTATGGGACATATGAGGACTATGATCTGGGCCATAAACATGGCAAGCTGGTCCCAGATGAGCTATCTTATCAGCCCTGCTGAGAGTTTCTTAAAAGCACTGAGCCCTAAGACTTTTTCTCCCTGTTTGCTCTCCTGCACTGTTTGTGGAAAACAAACTGGAGACTCACCAGAAAGCTAGTAATGGACCTGCCCTATGACCAGGCAGTTCCCTTCCGGGGGATATATCCAAGGAAACAAAAACGCCTATCGAAAGAGACCTGCATATATTTATGATCATAATAGCACATTCTGTAATAGCCCCAACTTGGAAGCAGTCCAGGTACCCAAGGACAGATGAGTGACTAAGAACGCTATAATCCATATAGTGGAGTACTACTCGGCTATTAAAAATGATGGAATCAACTTTTTTGCCTCGTCTTAGATGGGATTTGAAGGAAGCATGACAAATGAGATAAGTCAAAAATAGAAGTACAAACACTGGCTTATCCCACTCATGGATGGAACTTAAGAGAGAAAGACAGAAAAGGAGAACACAGGGTGAAATGTGGACCGGTTGTGCTAGATTGCACCAAAGCAAAGGATTCTGGGAAAGGAGATGAAGCGAAGAGATCAAGGGGTGTTGGGTTTCTGGACCATGGTTTTCTTTTAAATTTCCTATATTTATAATATTTTGCTCCCACGACACTTTATGACTTGAGGTTTCTTTGTTCTTTTTAAAAAATTTTTATTTATAAAATGGAAACACTGACAAGACCATAGGATAAGTAGAGTACAGTTCCACACAATTCCCACCACCAGAGCTCCATATCCTGTCTCCTCCCCTGAGAGCTTTCCTTATTCTTTAACCCCCTGGAAGCACAGACCCAGGGTTATTATGGGGTGCAGAAGGTGGAAGGTCTGGCTTCTGTAATTGTTTCCCTGCTGAACATGGGCACTGACAAGTCTATCCATACTCCCAGCACATCTCTCTCTTTCTCTAGTGGGGCAGAGATCTGGGGATATGGGGCTCCAGGACACATTGGTGGAGTCATCTGCCCAGGGAAGTCCGGTTGGCATCATGGTAGCATCTGGAACCTGGTGGCTTAAAAAACATATAAAGCTGAACAAGACATTGACTAATCATGAACCTAAAGGCTGGAATATTGCAGATGAAGATTTGGGGTCTCTGTTTTGGAAATAGCTAGTAGGTCTATTTTAGGTATATCCAAAGGGCCCATGACTTTACTAGTTTTTTCCTGAGCCTGACATCTGACATGCAGGTGGACTACAAAAGCTGAATAAGGGCAAGAGACTGGCATACTTTAATGCTGACTCTTTAGTCACTATCAGGCCACCCCATCATCTGGGGCCCTAGTCAGGGAGTCCTGGGATTCCCACTCAGACATGATGGGCCCAGACCTCAAATAGATCCCTCTCTCCATTGTCACTGGTCATCTCCATTAGGAAAAACATAATAGACCCTTCTGTGGACCCCCATAGGACCTGGCTTTCAATATGGATCAACAACAGTAGAGAATGTTCCATCTTCCGAAGGGAGGCTGAACAACATACTCCGTTTACCACCTCAGGAAGACGGGTCTTGAAAATTGGTGCAACTTGAAACGTTCCTACTCATGATCACAGAATGTGAGCTCAGACCTACAGGGATGCAGAGGTTACATAGGATCCCATGCTGAATATGGGCCCCAGATCAAATTGATGGGGTTTTCAGTCAACATTATTTATAAGCTTTTCCCATATTTGGGAGTTACTCTCTTCCCTGATCCAGTTTTTCAGTCCCTTTTTCCAGCCATGACATCATCTCCCTAGACTATAACTTGGGTCCACCTACATATCAGATGTCAGGCTCAGGAAAAAACTAGTAAAGTCATTATTTGGGTTTTTAAATTTTATTTGATATAACAGAAATTGAGAGGGGGCGAGAAACAGAGGGAAAGAAAGAGGAGAGAGAGAGAGAGAGAGAGAGAGAAAGGAGGGAAGGAAGAAAGGAAGAAAGTGATACTTGAAGCACTGCTTCAAATACTTAAGAACTTGCCCCTGTAGGTGGCGACTGGGAGCCTGAACCCTGGTAACTTCTGTACTCACTTAAGAGTGCCACTAGCCAACCCCAGTGATTTATTTAACTTTTTATATTATTGGAAACTAAGATACTCTCACGATATGCTAAAATATTTTACTCCAAAAGGGAACAAATGTCTTTACTAAGTCACTACCTTAACTAAGTCATCAGATTTAGAAACACAACTAGTATGATAGATCCTGTCTATTTATAGAACGCAATATGCTATACTCAGTACCATCTATAAAATATATGTGTACCAAAACTTTTAACTCAAATTGAGTCAGTTAATACTTAACCCAGGTACTAGAGGACCAGACTGAACACACTATAAAGAAGCAGTGAATCAAACCCAGAAAGTAAGACTTTGACAGTGCCTGAACCAGATCAACCAGCTGGCTTCCTAAGGGCACCCCACTCTGTGTGTGTGTAATTCAGTTACCAGCCACATAGATCCTGGAGACAGAGAAGTTCCTACCATTGCCTTAGTTCTTTTGCTCTTTCCAGAATCAAAGATGGGATCACTGGCCCATTGCTGACCCCAGTGTCTGTAGTCTGGGAGGCTCCCACTCAAGTAAGCAAGTCTTCTCTATCTCAGAATTTTGCCTTCATTCTCAGTGTAAAGTCCCATTCCTTATTATATGAAAGATCTGCCTGCTTCCTCCTTGGTGCCTCAGGTAGCCCCACCTGAGGATTTTATATCTGTCTTTTCAAAACATGGGAAAATGAAACAGGCACAGCCATCGTAGCAGGACACCCCTCCCCCTGACATGCTCTTTTGTATGTGATAAAATTGATGCTGGCTAATGTGGATAACGCTGTTTTGATTACTCGTCCATCCTGAGAAGAATAAGAGAGGTGGGGATTCTCCTCTTACCCCTCACGTTGGTATGTAATGATTGTTTGGCTTCATAAAATGCTCAAAACCATCAATAGTCTGGATTATAAAATATCTAAGAGCTATCTGACGGAAGTCTGACAGATACCTTTGATTGGATCTCAGTGTAAAAATAAAACACCATTTTATTTTTAGGATTGTTGGCTGGATTCTAAGAGTCCTGAGAAATTTGAATGTTGGCTGGGCACTGGGTGTTATGAGGAGATTGACGCTAATGTTTTTAAACCTATGATGGTGGCATTGCATTTGTGCAGGTTTATTATTTTTTTTTTTTGTAGGTTTTTATTTTTGCTGCCAGCCCTTGTTGCCAGGGATTCACACCTGTGGGACTCCACTGCTCGGGGGCACTCCTTTTTTCTTTATCCAGTCCCAGGTAGAAATAGAGGAGAGAGACAAAGAACCACAGGAGAGACAACACTTGTGAGTTTCTGTCTTTGCATGGTGCTCCCATGTGTTGGCCAGGGGCTCAAACTCGGGCTCTCAACTCTCATGGCAAAGTTTACGCTCTGCCAGGCGAGTTAGATTCCAACCTTCTAATTCTATTATTATTATTTTATTGATTTAATAATGGTCAACAAGACAGTAAGATAAGAGGGATACAATTCCCTATAATTCCCACCACCAGAGTTCCATATCCCAGCCCCTCCCTCCATTGGAGGCTTTCCTAGTCTTTATCCCTCTGGAAGTATGGACCCAGGATCATTATGGAGTGCAAAAGTTGGGAGGTCTGGCTTCTGTAATTGCTTCTCTGCTGAACATGGGCACTGGCAGGTCCATCCACACTCCCAGCCTGTTTCATTGCTTGCGAAGAGTCCCCCTAATAGATGGGGTGTGGTGTCTCAAATCCAGATCCTTGCTCATGGTTACATTTGCACTCAACCAGGTACACCAATGCCTGGTCTCTCTCTCTCTTTATTGGTCATTCAAAATTTCAAAATAAAACCACTTCCAGGGGTTTACCACTGCTGGACAAATTTTTATGATAGAAAGAGAGAGCTAGGGAGTCGGGCTGTAGCGCAGCGGGTTAAGCGCAGGTGGCGCAAAGCACAAGGACCGGCATAAGGATCCCGGTTCGAACCCCGGCTCCCCACCTGCAGGGGAGTCGCTTCACAGGCGGTGAAGCAGGTCTGCAGGTGTCTGTCTTTCTCTCCCCCTCTCTGTCTTCCCCTCCTCTCTCCATTTCTCTCTGTCCTATCCAACAACGACAACAACAATAATAACTACAACAATAAAAAACAACAAGGGCAACAAAAGGGAATAAATAAATAAAATAAATATTAAAAAAAAGAAAAAGAAAAAAAAAGAAAGAGAGAGCTAGAAATAGAGATGGGGGAAAAAAAAAACCACAGTACCAAAGCCTTCTTCAGTGCCATGGGAGCTAGAGCTTGCAACCTTGGAATTTCTCAAGTGTTGTTGGGTGTGTTGAAAATATCTTTTACTTTGTTGATGAAGATAACTAGGGCAAGATTTACAGAATGAAAACTTCCCTAGAAACCCAAAGGGAAGGACTTCAGAGAGAGCTTCAGAAGCAGTAGACCTGCAACTATTTGGGAAGAATAGTGGTCTTAAAACATGTGTGCCAGTTACTTAAACCCTGCCCTGTGCATCTCTCCTGTCAGCTATTTCACATCCTTTAGCATCCTTTGCAGTAAATCAATGAGCCAGTGAGTAAATGTGTTTCCTGAGTTCTATGAACTGTTTCAGCTAGTTAACTGAATCAAAGGAGAATGTCCTGGGCTACGCGTGTTTACAGCCAGTTGGACAGAAGCACAGAGATCTCTACTTGAAGTGGAGGGACCTCAGATAACACTCAGAAGCAATGGTCACAGCCTGGTGCCATCTGAAGTGGGAGGCAGGCGCTCTTGAGAGACTAAGCCCTTAGCCTCTGAAACCTGCTGCAGTTTTGCATAGATAATATGCCAGATGAATTGCTTATTTGGACTCCTCTGTTGGTGTTTGAGAATTGCTTGTTGTTGTGGTGGAGCCCTACCCACAGACTCCTGAGAAACTGAGTTAAGGGCATACCGCATGAGTGGGAAGTCAAGGGCAGGTATGCTGGAGGAGAAACAATGTTCTAAGATGCTCTAAGTATCCAAGAACATACATAGGCAGTGAGGGAGAGCAAATACACCAGCCTAAAATATGTCACTTTGGCATATTGACTATTTTGAATGAGAGTTACGCCATTTCAAGCAGATGGCATAAGAAAGATACTCTTGACTTTCCTTTGTCCTCGAAAAGCAGGAAATAAATCTTCTACATGAAAGGTGTGTCAGAAGAAAGAGATCCCTGTACCAGAAGGAAAAGAGACATTATTATCATCATGATAAAGAATTTAGAACCCTGAAGGTCATATAAAGAAACCTTGCTTACTAATTTACTACTGCAAGTTACACCACTTTGTCTTGTCAATTCTTCATAAATTTTCTGCATCTTTTTCTAGAAGCTATAAACCCTACCTGCTTATGTCAGTCTCATATCTTTGGGGCTCCAGTAACTGTACCTATGAAATTATTTTTCTCTTTTTATTTTTTAAAATTTCTTTATTGGGGGATTAATGTTTTACATTCGACAGTAAATATAATAGTTTGTACATGCATAACATTTCTCAGTTTTCCACATAACAATATAACCTCCACTAGGTCCTCTGTCATCTTTTTTGGACCTGTACTCTCCCCCCCCCCCCCGACCCCAGAGAATTTTACTTTGGTGCAATACACCTTTTTTTTTTTTCTCTTTTTAATATGTCCTATGTACTTTTAATTATTCAAATAGCCAAAGAACCAAGAAGGGAAAAGTCTTCCTTTTCTACAACCATAAAGAAAGGGGGCATGGCTGAAGTCTCTGAGATCCCCTGTTGTCAAATGATGTGAGTTTAGACGACACATAGAAAACCCTGCCACTGAATTCAGCTCATGCCAATGAGAAGGGATCTTAACGGTAGGTGGAAGTCCTATGAAACTGTTGATATGTGATCACTTCCGGACATCAATGCTCAAGAAAAAAAAAATCTTATTGTTATTAAAAATACAACTGATGTGTGGAATTGTACCCCTGTTATCCTATGGTCTTGTCGATCATTATTAAATCAATAATAAAAATTTTTTAAACACAATTCATTGTCTTATACTGGCCACTTCTGGTTACAATGAATTTCTTAATTCTTGATATGAAGGACATCAAGATTCCTTCTGTAGGAGGAGGTTGTCAAAACCTTTCAAGCACCTATGCACCCACCTGAGTTTTCTCAGTGAAGGAAGTGATCATGTTAAGAATCCTTTCCAGCCCACATGGTGGGAAGCGCATGGACCAGCGTAAGGATCCTGGTTCCAGCCCCTGGCTCCCCACCTGCAGGGGAGTCGCTTCATAGGCGGTGAAGCAGGTCTGCAGGTGTCTGTCTTTCTCTCCCCCTCTCTGTCTTCCCCTCCTCTCTCCATTTCTCTCTGTCCTATCCAACAATGATGACAGTAATAACAACAACAACAATGATAAACAAGGGCAACAAAGAAGGGAAAAAATAGCCTCCAGGAGCAGTAGATTTATAGTGCAGGCACTGAGCCCCAATGATAACTCTGGAGGCAAAAAAAAAAAAAAACTTTTCAAGCAGGACCTAGTGGGGGTAGTGTTGTTATGTGGAAAACGGAAATGTCATGCATGTACAAACTATTGTGTTTTATTGTCTGCTGTAAACCATTAATACCTCAATAATGAAATGTTAAAAAAAAAATCCTTTAGGAAAGCAGTCAGGAGGGCCAAGGAGGGGCTCAGGTGACAGAGAAGAAGGGCCATTATCAGGGCCTGGGGCTTAGATGCTACTGAAAAATGGGCCTCCATGCCAGAGGTTCTAAGGGAGACTAAAATAAAACAAAATAAGATAAGATAAAGTAAAATAAAATAAAATAGAGCTAGAGCCCCACGAAATGATAGCATCAGAAGTGTCAGGGAGCCAGTGAGGTAACCCAGTGGGTTAAGTGCACATGGTGCGAAGTGCGAAGACCTGCGCAAGGATCTGGGTTTGAGCCCGCGGCTCCCCACCTGCGGGAGGGGGGTGTCACTTCACAAGCAGTGAAGCAGGTCTGCAGGTGTCTTTCTCTCCCCCTCTCTGTCCCCTCCTCTCTCACTTTCTCTCTGCCCTATCCAACAACAACAACAACAACAGCAGCAGCAACAATGAAACATAATAAACGTGGCTGCCAGGAGAAGCGGATTCCAAGTACAGACACCAAGTCCAAGCGATAATCCTAGAAGCAAAAAAAAAAAAAAAAAAACAGAGTCAGCTTGACCTTTGTCCTTCCCTAACCCAGCGACTGGCACAGCAGCAAAAGTGAGCGACTCAGGTCAAGGCCCAGAGATGCAGTGTGGAGTTAGATGAACACTCCCAGAAGACACCTCCACCCAGAACACCTGGGTGGCTGGTAGCTGGTAACAACGGCTTCCTCCTGCGTGGTGAGTCAATACGTCCTAGTTCGTGTAAAGAAGCATACAACTTACACTCAGAATCCAGAAGCATCCTCTAAAACAGAGGTGCTGAGAGCAATCTGATTACCCTCAGGCCACCAACCCAATCCATACGTGACCCCTCCCACCATCACCACCCCCCTCCCACAAAGGCGATGTGCACAATTTTGACTCTGCACAATTCTGTAGAGACCACGTTTTATTTTACCCATTTTGTTGTTGTTGTTGTGATGGTAAAAGACACAGGATATAAATTGATTATCCTAGTCACTTTCACTGTATCTCCCCCCCCACCCCCCCAGCAGCAGCACTGCTCAGCTCTTTTTTTTATGGTGGTTTGGTGGTGGTACAACAGAATGAACCTGGAACCTTCAGTGCTTCAGGCATGAAAGTCTTTTTTTGTGTAACAATTATAGTGTCGCCCTATCTCCAATCACTTTATTTATTTACTTATTTATTTATTTGATTTTTGCCTCTAGGGTTATCACTAGGGCTTAGTGCTTGCACTAGGAATCCACTGCTCCTGGTGGCCATCTTTTTCCACTGTTGTTGTTATTACTGTTATTGTTGTTGGATAGGATAGATAGAAATGGAAAGAGGAAAGGAAGACAGAGAGGGGGATAGAAAGATAGACACCTGCAGACCTGCTTCACAGCCTGTGAAACGACCTCCCCTACAGGTGGGGAGCTGGTGACTCTGAGATCCTTGTAGGGGTCCTTGGAATTCACCCTGTGTCCTCTTAACCCTATGCACCACTGCCTGGCAGCTGCCCACCCCCCACCCCCCATCACGTTAAAATTAATTTGTGTTAAGTACACTAACAAAGCATTCTAAATATCAACAGGACAATAATATAAGAGGGGTGCAATTCCCAACACCAGAGTTCCATATCCCATCCTCCCCGTTGGAAGCTTTCCTATTCTTTATCCCTCTGGGAGTATGGACCCAGGATCATTGTGGGATGCAGAAGATGGAAGGTCTGGCTTCTGTAACTGCTTCTCTGCTGAACATGGGCATTGGCAGATTGATCCATACTCCCAGCCTGCTTCTATCTTTCCATAGTGGGGTAGGGCTCTGGGAAGGTGGGGGTCCAGGGTACACTGTTGAGGTCATCTGCCCTGGGAAGTGAGATTTAAAGTTATTTTAAGAATAAAACCACTTACTAATTGTTTTTCCTGTATTATTGCAGCACACCAAAAAAAAAAAAAAGCACAGGTTTTCTTTTGTTTTTTTCTTTTTGGCCTGGAAATAGAGAGGCAGAGAGAGAGCGTGAAAGAGAGCACAGCACCAGAGCTTCCTTCAGTGTGGTGGAGGATGGGCTCCGAAATGCAAAGGAAACAAGTGAACTGCCTTGACCTCCAGAAAGGAGTAGACGGTCGTCACTCCTTAGCTAAGTGTACGTCCTCACCAGTTGGTTCAAGCACGACGAGGAGCAGTTGCATTTCAGGTGAAAGCCACTATATGACGTTTACAGGATGAGCAGCTAAGTGGTAAACAGTGCTGATTTTAAACTGCAGCTCTCAGCGCCTGTGTTTAGGGAACTCAGAGGCCAGTGGAGCACTGGGATCTTCCCAAGAGTTGGCAGCCAGCAAGACCAAACCACAGGGAACTCTTTAGGAAGATATAAAGGTTAACAGGAGTGTCAGGAGGAATAGGAGGGAAACAGAGAGCTGTATCTTCCAGCAGGAAATAAGTGCAAAGGCCCTGAGAAAGGAGGAGTGGCCTGATGTGTTTGTGAAATAGCTAGGAGCTAATTGGGAAGGGGAGAGAGAGGGAGAGAGAGAGAGGAGAAGGAGAGGGGGAGAGAGAGACAGAGACAGCGAGAGAGAAAAAGAGAGAGTGAATTATGGCAAAGGGATTATAGAGAACATTTATATTCCTGAAACTGCAAAGATTTTAGATGTTGTTGTGGTCTATATACACAATGGAATACTACTCAGCTATAAAAAATGGTGACTTCACTGTTTTCAGCCAATCTTGGATGGACCTTGAAAAATTCATGTTAAGTGAAGTAAGTCAGAAACAGAAGGATGAATATGGTAGGATCTCACTCTCAGGCAGAAGCTGAAAAACAAGGTCAGAAGAGCAAACACAAGTAGAACCTGAACTGGAATTGGCGTATCGCACCAAAGTAAAAGACTCTGGGGTGGGTGGGGGGTGAGAGTACAGGTCCTTCAGAGAACCTAGTGGGGGTTGTATTGTTGTATGGAAAACTGGGAAATGTTATGCATGTACAAACTATTGTATTTACGGTCTAATGTAAAACATTAATCCCCCAATAAAGAAGTTAAAAAAAAGATTTTAGATTTTATTTGGAATGAGATAGGAAGCCAGTAGAAGATCCGAACAAAGGTTCTATTGCCATAGGAGTATAAATAAAACCAGAGTAGCCTGGCATTGCTGATTGTTGAAGCTAGATGATGATGTAGTACACAGCATATTATTCACTAGTCTGTTCTCCCTTTTTTGCGTTTGTTTAAAACTTTTCACACTAATAATGAAACAGAAAATAACCCTTTAGCTACTGTGTTAAAAGCAGAGAGGAAAAAGCTGAGCAGGTGGTTCAGCCTGAATGCTCGCCTTGCCTGTGAAAGAGCCTCAGTTTGATCCTCAGCAGTGTACAGAAACAAAACAAACAACAACAACAACAAACAAACAAAACTGATCTAGCACTCCTAGTGAAAAGAAAGGGGCCAGTATGTAAGTAAAGGACGCCAGTTAGAAGGCTAGTTACAGGGGGCAGGTAGCAGGTTAAACGCGCATAGCGCAAGTAAAGGACACCAGTTAGAAGGCTAGTTACAGGGGGCAGGTAGCAGGTTAAACGTGCATAGTGCAAGGACCCGTGCAGGGATCCGGGTGGGAGGCCCCAGTGGGAGGGGGCAGAGGTTGCTTCGCAAATGGTGAAGCGGGTCTGCAGGTGTCCTTCCCCTGTCTCTGTCCTCCCCTCCTCTCTCCATTTATCTCTGTCTTGTCCAACAACAAAATGGAAAAAGAAGGCCAACAGGAGCACTGGATTCGTCGCAGTGTAGGCACCTAGCTCCGGCAATAACCCTGGAGGTAATAATAATAATAATAATAATAGATTAAAGGCTATTACATAGGGCCGCTGCTAGCACACTTGGCTGAGCAGACACATCACTGTATATAAGGACCTGGGTTCCTGCCCCCAGGCCCCACCTGAAGGAGGCAAGATGGTGAAGCAGGACTGTTGGTGTCTTTCTGTCTCTCTCCCTCTCTATCGCCCGCCCCCCCCTCCATCTTTCTTAAAAAGAGACTGCTATACTTAGGTCTTGAAACAGCTCTCTTACTGTGCAGCTTTTCCATATATGTGACTCAGGTTCAAGCCTAGCCCCCACTTAACCTAAGGCAACTTTGGTGCTGTGGTGTCTTCAACTATCTCTGCCACTCTGCCTTCTCTCTCACGCTCTCTCTCTCTTTTTTAAAAGGGTACACTTGTGCAGGAACTTGGGACTGTTACAGTGTTGAAGGGTGGGTGGAGTCTCTGTCGGGCCTTAAAGCCAGCCTCCCTCTCCATGCTTCATTGCTGACACTATGGTCTATTTACATAATCATTGTTTTGCCTGAAAGATCCCCACCACATTATGCCCTCAGCATATTGCTAATTCCCACCAGTTAAAACCATCGCAACAGTTGCTAAGGACATGCCACCCTCCCAGCATGCTTTTTGCCTCTCTCCACCCCCTTTTCTAGCCATTTCCGTTTCCGACTTGCCACTTCCGGTTTTTACCCTATAAAACCCACTTCTGTTCCTGGTTTCTCTCCCACATCCCAACCCGGAGAAGGGCTGGCATGCAGAGCAGGAGGCGGCCATTGCGGTTTGGCGCCCCATAGCTTAACCTGCTGTGCTCACACCCGACTCTGGAGCATTCCCATGTGAATAAAGAATTGTATTACCACAATGCTAGCCTAGCAGTCTCCATATGTTCTCAAGGGAAAGGAGAAAGCATTTATTAATGTCTTTAGATGTGGAGTGGGAAAGAAGCAAGAATCAAGGATGACACAACACCTGGAAAAAGTTGTCCTTAAATTTAAAGGAAAGAGAAATAGGAATACAAGGAAAGATGAACAATTCAGCTTTAGGCTTAGAAGCTTAGATACATAATCTTAAAAAAGAAAAAGTGTTAGGTGTCAAGTAAACAGTTGGATGTGAGATTTGGTCAGGGCTAGAGACATGAATTGGGAGCTAGAAAATTCAAGCATGAAAGCAGATGCGATCATCTTCTAATATCCCACTGACTCTTTTGAAAACAAAATCCCCAAAACTCCCCCCTACAGAATTCACACAGGAGTAAGTTGTCTAAATATAGAAGCAATGTGATTTCTGAGTAATAGCTGTGCTCAGAACACTTTGTGCGCACATATTCATCACCTTTATGAGGGCTTCCAAGTGTCATTTAATAAATTAGTGGTCGTCCGCCACTCTCAAAGGAGTTACCTGTTCTGGCATCATGAAAAGAAATACGTTTACATCCTGAAGGGTACAATGGAAGATAAATTAAGTCATTCTCTTTTTCAATGCCTGTAGCCACAGTGATTTTATTGAATATAAAGTCTTGAGTCTATTACCATGCTAGTCACCCTTCTGATGACCTGTCAATGAAGATGTCCATAGTTATTTAAGCCAGAAACCACCCGTGAGGACTCCGGGAGTCAGATTATATTTTGTTAGTATGGACCTGCTAAGTTTCATTGTCCATGAGGTTATCTCATCTTCCCTCCACACCCTCCCCCCCAGATATTTATAGCATTTTCAAAACTGACTGATCACTATAATAGAAGTGATTTTGAGGGACCAACTTTGGAGTTCTGAATCAATATGTCTGGGATGAAGTGTAAGAATCTATATATTTAATTTTGGAGAAATTGTGCTGAACAAGCAGTCTCAGGAAGCATTTGAGTTTTTCATTTGTTTTGTTTTGTTTTTCCCCTCTACCAACGTGCTTTCATGCCTCATTTCCCTGCCCTATTACCAAGTGTTTTCACATCTGCTTATGTTTTCAGTTGACAGCAGGAAATGAGGTAGTGTGGGTCATGGAAATATTGGGTTCAAGTTGTGAGAACTCTTCCATATGACTCCCGAATTACTTTCAATCTGATTACCATAATTAAGGCTAGATTTGTGTTTGAATCTAAGCCTTTTATGTTAGGTCCCTAATAGTGATGTAAACAAAAATTAGAGGAAAAAAAAAAAAAAGAGGAGACCTTTCTTAAGCCAGAGAGGATCACTTTACTACTCCAACAGTACAGGAGAACTGATGACACAGAACAATTTTTATTTCATTACATTTTCCTTAAGAGGCTGGGGCAGATAATTTCCCCCCTTTTAAGGGAATAAACTCATCAATTTCTATAGAGACTTCTTGAGAGTTTCAATGGACCTCATGTGAATCTGTGCTCTCAATTTATTCTTCACAGTGATAAATAAATAAATAAATAAATAGAGGGTTGGGGCCAGGCAATGGTCTACCTAGTTGAGTGCACACATTACCATGTGCAAGATCCCAGGTTCAAGCCCTCAGTCCCCATCTACAGGGGAAAAGCTTCATGAGAGCTCTTTCTCTCTCTCTCTCTCTCTCTCTCTCTTTTACTACCCCACTTCGCTTAAGGTTTTCTCTCTGTCCTGTCAAATAAAATAAATAAATTGAAAGATTATAACAAACAAACAAAAACAGAAACAAATTGTCTCTAGGACTTTGTGAGACCTATAGTGTTTCCCATTCAGAGGGTTAAGGGCACCGAATTTTGGTGGTGGCTGCGGTATAGAACCATAGCCTGTAATCCTATAGTTTTGTAATCAATCATTAATCACAGAAAATTAAAAAAGTGAAAAAAATAAATTCCACCATTTTTACTTTATTCAAGAAACTTAAATAGTTGATAACTTCAAAAATTTGTTTTTGATTACATTTTATTCTTTACGTTAAAAAAACAATGGAGGATTATCATATCCCTGTTAAAATGTTTCAGTGACTTTCTCTCTCTCTCTTTTAACCAGAGCACTGCTCAGTTCTGGCTTATGGTGGTATGGGAGATTGAACCTGGGACCTGCCAACCTCAGGCATGGGAGTCTGTTTGCATTACCATTGTGCTATCTCCCCCACCCTCAGTGACTTTCTCTTGCACTGACAAACTAGAGTCCTTTATAATGCCCTTCTCAAAAGTCCTCCGTGACATGTCTCGGGTCACCTCTTCCTCCTCATCTCATAGCTCATTCCGTTGTTCTCCGCATCTACCCCCTGGCCTGTCTCCCTTCCCTTTTCTCTACTTACAGTGTTTTCCCTCCATCTCCACTGGGCAAATTTAACTTTATATTTTAGTTTCAGACACAATGTCGCTATCTTATTTTCTATCTCACACTTATGACAAGTCAATGTATAAATATATATATATATATATATATATATTTTTTTTTTTTTCTGTTTATGAGGTTGTTTACTGGCTTATGTGGGTCTTCCCTTACTAGCTGTGGTAACAGGAACCTTACTGGATTTATTTACTAATGAAGCAATAGCTATGGTTAGAGCAGTGTTTGGCCTATGGGCCTGCTTAGTAAGTATTTGCTCAGTCAGTCACTGAGGGTGGGGAAGATAGCACAAGAGAAATTGGCAGAGTTGATAGAGATGAATTAACAAAGCTGGCTGAGGCATGGGGCTGGAGAGACTGGAAGGAAAGAGGGAAAGGCTTGAGTATTTTGTTTCTCTTTCCCATCATACAATGAAGAAAAAAAAAAAGATTCAGGGTTTCACTTTAGGTTTAAAATGCTGGGTTTTCAATATACTTTGGAGTTTTTAAAAATAAACAGGTTTTACTTGGGAATCAGAAAAGTGAAATAAAATGTAAAAGGTAGTTAGTTATAAGTGCTTATCAAGATATGCATATTTTGACAGTTCAGACTTTCATAGTTTGTGTAAACATCTTTACTTTTGTTTTTGATAAAAGACCTAGTTGTTTGTCTTGTTGTAAAGCCATACATGAGAATATTTTTTCACTAGATATCTGTTTGGTGTTTTTTCAGCATTCCTAAGGGAAACGATAAGATTTAGATGGCAACTAACTAAGGCTAAGACTGCTCCTTGAGTTGATAGTCTAGCACTGGATACTGGATGTGTGTGTGTGTGTGTGTTTCAGATGGAGGGGCACTTTGTATATTTAGTTATATGGACACCAGTCTCAAAAAGCTTTCTATAACCAAAGACGTTGTCCTCCAGATGTAATCTGAATCCAAACTGAGAGTTTCTGCATTGAGCGACTCTGTCCTGCTATATGCCTGTCCTCCTGTCAGAATCTTACTCATCCTCTGCTTCTCAGGTAAGTTAACTCTTAGATGAAATGAAACTGGAATCCTTTATGTCTCTTTTTATTCTGTTTTATAGATATGATCTTTTTGGTTATCTTATTATATTTTATTAGTGACTTAATAATGACTCATAAAATTATAAACTAATAGGGGTATAACTCTATATCACTCCCACCACCAAACTTCTGCCCCCTCCAACCCCTCTCCGACGCTAATCACCATAGTTCTTTCAAGGTTGCAGATATGTATTGACTGTATACGACTATATATTTTTCTCATGTTTCAGTTCTCTATATTACACATATGAGTGAATTCATCTAGTAGTTGTCTATTACGTCCTTACTTTACTAAGCATAATCACTATAAGTTCCATTTATTTTGCCCCAAAGGACACAATATAGCTTTTTTTTTAAAAAACTGATAAGTAGTACTTGAGTATATATCCCATGACAACTCCTCCTCCTCCACATCCTTCTCTTCCTCCTCCATGGCCTCCTCCACCTCCTTCTCCTCCACATCCTTCTCCATCTCCTCCTCCCCCTTGTATTTATCAGGTTCAAATTATCACTACTAATAATATTATTTATTGAGACAATGAGTTTAATAATTTTATTATGTGTCAAATCCTGGATTAGGATTCGAGTTCCCAAGGTCTATAGATTAAGAGATAACAGAGTAATTCCAATAGGATAAGTGTACTCGTGTTCTGTACTCTCAAAATTCTGATAGACCCCAGGAATACCTAGTGTGTCAGGAGTTGCGAGGTCTTTACTTAAGGATTAAGGTAGCAGCGTTATAAAAAATGAATAATCCGTGAACCAGCAAAAATAATTCTGCTGCACAGTGTATTTCTTTAGCCATGAGTAAATTTTATGCCATTATTAAAGGCTTTCTCCCTTCTTAAGCAATATAAATATTCCTCATAGGCTTTATTTCCCCCCTTTCTTTCTTTCTTTCTTTCTTTCTTTCTTTTTTCTCTTCTTAATTTATTTTAGTTTCAGCTACTTTTAATCAGGAAAATGAGACGGCATGCACCAGAGACACATGGGGACCATTGGGGCAAAGCCCGCTGAATCTTGTGGAAGCTGATGCCCAGTATAAATATGGCCTTTATGTATCAGTTCTACTCTTCAGATGTTCATAGCAAAGATCAACAAGCTCAACAAACATTGACCTGACACTTAATTTTATGTCTCAAATTGACTGGGTCACAGAATGCTCAGATATTTGGTTATTTATTTGGAAGTGTTTTGGATGATTTTAACATTTCAACATGCAATCTGAATAAAACAAACTGCTTTATTTATTTACTTATTTATTTTACCAGAGCACTGTTTAGCTCTGGTTTATGGTGGTTTGGGGGGATTGAACCTGGGACTTTGGAGCCTCAGGCATGAAAGTCTCTTTGCTGTAACCATTATGCTATCTACAGCCGCGCCCCCCCCCCCCCCCCCGCCCGCAGATTGCTTTCTCTAATGTGGATGGACCTCATCTAATCAGTTGAAGGCTTAAATCGTATAAAAAGGCTGAGTAGTAGGGAAATTTTAAGATAGAACATAGAATTTCTTCAGGGTTAAAGCCTGCTAGAAATTTGAGAAGATCCTTAGGTTTTCAAACTTAGGCTACAAAGATCCTTAGGTTTTCAAACTTAGACTGGAGCCACAAATCAGCTCTCCTTTTTGTTAGCTACATAGACATAGTTATAGATAATATTACTGGTCCTATTTCTCTGGAGAACTTTAACACATATATAGCACTACTACTAATAAACATGATTTATTGAGACTCTGAGTTTAATAATTTCATTATGTGTCAAATCCTGGATTAGGAACCGAGTTCCCAAGGTCTATAGATTAAGAGATAACAGAGTAACTTCAATGGGATAAGTGCTGTTATTTGAGCTCTGCATCCTCAAATAACATGGGCCACAGGAGTACCTAGTTGTGTCAGAAGTTGTGAAGTCTTTACTTAAGGATTAAGGTAGCAGCATCATGAAAAATGAACAATCCGTGAGGCAACACAAATAATTCTGCTACCCAGTGTGTTTCTTTAGCCATGAACTCCACCTAGGTTGGAGTTTGGTTCCCACTGCACCGAAGGAAGCTAGGGGCTATAGTGTCTTTCTCTTTCTGCCTCTATCTTTCTCTTTGAAAAAATCAGCATGGAGTGGGAAAGACCTAGCATTGACAAAAACAAACAAATCCTAACAAATAAATAAAAATTGAGGGGAGTCAAGCAGTAACGCAGAGGGTTAAGCGCAGGTGGTGCGAAGCACAAGGACTGGCATAAGGATCCCAGTTCCCCTGGCTCCCCACCTGCTGGGGAGTCGTTGTATAAGTGGTGAAGCAGGTCTGCAAGTGTCTCTCTTTCTCTTCCCCTCTCTGTCTTCCCCTCCTCTCTCCCCTTCTCTCTGTCCTTTCTAACAACAACGATATCAGTAGCAACAACAATAATAACTACAACAATAAAACAAGGGCAACAAAAGGAAATAAATATTTTTTAAAAACTTAAAAAATTTGAGGGGGGAGAAGTCTGGGAGACCGCAGTGATGGCGGTGGCAGGAACTGGACCTGGACCCAGAGTGGGTGCAGGATCTGGTCCGGCTGTTGCTGCGACTGCAAATGCAACAGCGTCTGAAGAAGGGGAGACGAAGCCTGCGGTGACTGTAGCTGCCGCTCCGGCGGGAGAAGGAATGTCTGCTGGCCCAGCAGCAAAAGCCGGTTCTGGCTAACCCAAAAGCAGAGATTCAAACATGGTTGATGGAAGTGGTGGCTTGGAGACAGAGTCCTCGAATGGGAAAGACACAGCAGAAGGTGCTGGGGATACTTCAGAGGTGATAGATACCCAGGCGGGCTCAGTGGTAGAACAGAATGGCAGGCAGAGATACCTCATCCTGTCTACCATTCATGACCAACTACAGTTTTCACTGCAATGTGTCCATCACAACGGCGGGAAGGCCTATTTCCTCCTCAAGCAAGCAAACCTGAAAGAAATGTGCCTTACTGCTTTGGCCAACCTCACATGGCAGTCCCGAACACAGGATGAACATCCAAAAACTATGGTCTCCAAAGATAAGGCTAACATACCATTTACTGAAAATACTGGGAGTGTATGACAACCAGACAGAGACCTGGAAAAATGACTTGGCCAAATAACATTGTTAAAACAACGAGTAAAGAAAGAGATGTTTTCTGGGTAAAGGAGTACCTTGATCCTGGGAGTAAGGACACAGAAGAAGATTACCCTAAATTTGGACTTTTGGACCAGGATCTTAGTAACATTGGTCCTGCCTATGGCAATCAAAAACAAAGCAGTGCTGGGCTAACGGCCAAGCCTTTCCCGCTACGAGACAAGTTCTCAAGATCTTCCCGCACAGTCATCACCGCCCAGCTATCATCCACATTGGTCTCCAGCTCCCACTGATTCTGTGCTTGGAGAAACTAAGATGGAACTTTCGGAAAGCAAACTGGCGTCTGTTCAGTGATCTTACCAACAAATCTATTCCTGCAATTCCAATTAACTCTATCCCCTCTGAAGATTCCTACAGGCGCTTCTGCCAAGCCATCTTCAAAGCAGCTTCCCAAGCCATTCCTCATGGGAGACGTGCTAACTATACGCCTTGTCTTGATGCTGAATGCGAGCAACTACTAAAGCAGTATGATGAGTCGGGCGACCCAGATGTGGCTGACCATCTCATTGCCTCCCTGGATGCAGCACGCCAAGCCCGCTGGCAACAACTCACGGAAAGTCTGAACTTCACCCACTCAAGTAGGAAGGCCTGGAAGCTTCTTCACAGACTGGGTGGTGGTAGCCAACCCCCTCCCGTCTCCCATCCTCCCGTATCTCCAAACTCAGTGGCCAGTCACCTAACTCAAGTTGGACGTGTTAAGATCCACCCAGTCTGGAAAAGAGAAATTTCCCACGAGTGGTCATCCCACTTCCGGTTATCTTGTCCATCTCCAAAACTCTCTCCCTTTACACTGTCTGAACTGGAAGACGCTTTGAAGAGGGTTAAACCGGGAACAGCTGCTGGCTACGACAACATCACCCCAGAACTCATTCTTAACCTGGGTCCCGCGGCAAAGAAGTGGCTCGCTTCATTCCTGTCCCACATCTTGGAATCTGAGTCTATGCCCAAAGTTTGGCGTCGTGCGAAGATTATAGCGGTTTTGAAACCAAAGAAAGACCCAACACTGGCCGCCAGCTATAGACCAATTTCTCTCCTCTCCGTGTGTTACAAACTCCTTGAGAGGCTGCTTCTGTCACATATTTCTCCTCTTACAGAGAAATTCCTGTCACCCGCCCAAGCTGGTTTCCGCCCAGGAAGATCTACCTGCGAACAAGCCCTGGCCCTCTCAACTTACATTGAAAATGGATTCCAGAAGAATTTAAAGACGGGTGCTGTCTTTGTTGATCTCACAGCAGCCTATGACACGGTCTGGCACCGTGGTCTCCTAGTCAAGATCTCAAGATGCCTGCCTCCATGGGTGGCCAACACTATATCGTTTCTTCTCCAAAACAGAAGATTCCGGGTGCATCTGGGTGACAAGTCTAGCAGATGGAGACTTGTCTCAAGTGGCCTCCCCCAGGGCTCTGTTCTGGCTCCTACGCTATTTAATATTTACATCAATGACCTCCCAGAAACTTCTTCAAGGAAGTTCATCTACACCAATGACATCTGCTGTGCAACTCAGGCATCCAAGTTCGACATCCTCGAGGAAACACTCACGAAAGACATGTCTCTGATATCTGATTACTGTAAAAAATGGCGACTAATCCCTAGCACTGCAAAAACGGTATCATCTGTTTTCCATCTACACCATGCCTCGGCCTCGCGTGAGCTTAATGTGCAGCTTGGCGATACGAGAATCCGGCATGAAGCCCAGCCAGTCTATCTTGGCGTTACTCTCGATCGCACCCTGTCAATTCACGAACATCTCATAAAAACTGCAGCAAAGGTGGGCGCGAGGAATCACATCATTGCAAGACTGGCCAGCTCCTTCCTCATGGGGCGCGAGCGCTTCCACACTGCGATCATCTTCTCTGGCATTATGCTGTTTCACTGCAGAATACTGTGCCCCAGGATGGTTCCGTAGCCCCCATGTCCACTTGGTTGATTCCAAATTATATTCCTCCATGAGGATCATTTCTGGAACCATCCGTTCCACCCCGGTTCCATGGCTGCCAGTTCTTAGCAGCATCGCCCCGCCAGATATTCGTCGGTATGCGGCATCATCTAAGTTCATTTCCCACGTCTACGCTCGACCGGACCTGCCAATATACGCGGATATCTTCGCCCACCCTGTCCAACGTCTCCTCACCCAATCTGGTCCCCTACGCCTACACTGAACTTCTCTGTTCTAGTCTCTTGGAAACAGAGCTGGCAGTCAGCTGAGGTCAAGAACAAACACCTCATCACAGACCCCTGCAAGCGTCAACCCGGCTTTGACCTAGCACGTTATGATTGGGCCCTCCTCAATCGCTATGGAACAGGCCATGGTCGGTGCGCCGCTATGTTCCATCGCTGGGGAGCCAGAGATGACCCGAACTGCCCCTGCAGCTACAGACAGACTATGACCCACATAGTCAACGACTGCCACCTCTCCAGATTCAGGGGAGGTCTCGAGACTTTACATCGGGCTCAACCTGGTGCTGTTGACTGGCTACGGAAGAAGGGCAAACGCTAGAAGAAGAAGCTGGGCTAGCCTGAGGGTGTTTCTTCCCGGGCATGTGCTCTCTGGGTTGGAGAGAACTCAACCGGAGCCAACCTAGGCTGCAGCTTACTCAGCACCGTGGGAGAGGAACCAGGAACTCTGGTGGCTGAGCGGGAATGCAATGCAATGCCTTTATTGATCAGAAAAAAAAACTTTTATATCTTCTGAAGCGGAAGTGGCAGGTCAGAAAAGGAAATGGCTAGCAGAGGGGGTGGAGCAGAAAAAAAGAGTGAGAAGGTAGCAAGCTTCCACCAGTGGGGATTAAACCAATGCCCTGCAGGCAGGGCGGGTCTCAGACAAAACAATGATTATGTAAATAGGCCACAGCATCAAGCAATGCAGCAGGGAGCAGGGGGGAGCTGGCATAATGCCCAACAAAGCAGTGCTGTGTCCACCAGTGGGAATCTATATGGAGGAATTGCAGCAGGAAGCAGTGGAAAGGAAGAGGCGCTAAACGCAAAAAGCAGGTTGGAAGGACAATAGGGACGACCAAGAAGGCCAGGACTCTTTGTTTTCTGCTCAGCACCGCCCCCTCATGGCTACCCCTGAGAACACCCGTTTAACAAAGATGGCTATCTAGCTGAGCCTGATCCCTGTGCCCCTGACCCTGAGAAGCTTGAACTTGACTGCTGGGCAGGAAAACCTATTCTTGGAGACCTCTACAGAGCCTGCTTGTATGAACGGGTCTTGATTGAGCTCCCCAGTTAGAGATCTCTGATGACTGGCTGACTGTGGTTGGAGAAAAGGGCTACTCAATGGTTCGGGCTTCTCATGGGCTACGGAAAGGCACCTGGTATTTTGAAATCATGGTGGATGACATGCCACCAAACACTGCAGCCAGACTGGGTTGATCCCAGCCTTTAGGTAATCTTCAGGCTCCTTTAGGTTATGATAAATTTAGCTATTCCTGGTGGAGCAAAAAAAAAAAAAAAAAAAAAAACCAAACAAACTAATTTCACCAATCCATCGGAAAATACTAGTCTTCTGGCTATGGGCAGGGTGATGTCCTGGAATTCCATATCAATCTTCCTGAAGACACAGAGACAGCCAAGTCACTGCCTGATACTTACAAAGATAAGGCTTTGCTAAAGTTCAAGAGTTACTTGTATTTTGAGGAGACTTTGTGGATAAAGCAGAGAAGAGTTTAAAGCAGACTCCTCATAGTGAGATAATATTTTAGAAGAATGGTGTCAATCAAGGCATGGCTTACAGAGATATATTCAAGGGTGTTTATTTCCCAGCCATCTCACTGTACAAGTGCTGTACTGTTTCCATTAACTTTGGACCATGCTTCAAAGGATCTGACTTACCTTCCTATGAGTGACATGGGCTGGGACATTGTGGGGAACACACCGGCTGATGTGGAAACAGAAGTGGATGGGAGACGGAACCCCCCCCCCAGCCTTGACCTGGGCCCTCTTGCCTTGCAGACATGGACTTTCTGGGAAATAATACTTGGGGGAGGGCAAGTAGGGGGTGTTGGTTTTGTTTTTAACTGACTCAAATATTATCCGGAAGATGCTACAAACACAGCATCTGCTTTCAGCCAGTAAAGGGCTGGGAGGAACTGGAAGAGGCCACCCTTTGACATACTCCCCACTTCTGGCGATCACTTTTATTTTATGTGCCAACCACATCTAACCCTGGGATGCCATCAGCTGCCTGTGAAACTGGTGCTGTGCCATATATCCTGCCAACTAGGACTTGCTCTCTTACTTTTTTTTTTGAAGGAGTGAATGCTGATATCCAAGAAACTAACTTATTTAATGGCATTTTTTTTCTGTGGGCACTGACTTTTTTTTTTTAATCTCCCCTAATTTCCTTCCTTCCTTCCTTCCTTCCTTCCTTCCTTCCTCCCCCCCCCCCCAGGGTTATCACTGAGGCTGGGTGCCTGCACTACAGTCCACTGCTCCTGGAGGCATCTTTATTCCATTGTTGTTGTTGTTGCTGGATAGGACAGAGAGAAATTGAGAGGGGAGGAAAGGAGAAAGATAGACACTTGCAGACCTACTTCACTGCTTGTGAAGCAACACCCCCCCACACACACACAGTTACCATAAGCAGGGAGCCGGGGGCTGAAAATGGAATCCTTGCACTGGTCCTTATGTTTCACACTATGTTCACTTAACCTGGTGTGCTACCGCCTGCCCCCTTAAGTAATTATTTTTCATTTGTTCCAGATTTTAAACACAGTGAATAATAGTAAAAGAATATTTTTTTATTTTGGCATGTGTTATTAAAATTAAGAAAATATTTCATGTACCAACTAAAATTTACTTTTACAAAAATAACACTGTGCCACAAATACTGCTTCATTATCTTAGGTTTTATTTATTTATTTTTGCTCCAGGGCCTCACAATACATGACTTCACCGTCTTTGGATAATTTTTTTCATTTTTTAAAAAATTTTATATACAGAGTCAGACAGAGAGCACCTGTTTGAGCGCATGTTACAATGTGCAATGACCCGGATTTGAACCCCTTGGTCCCCACCTGCAGGGGGAAAGCCTTTCCAGTGGTGAAGCAGTGGGACAGGTGTCTCTCTCTCTCTTTCTGTCTCTCAATCACAAAACTTACCTCTTAATTTCTAGATGAGTCTATCTAATAAATAAATATAACTTTAAAAAAACAGAGACAGAGAGGGAGATAGAGAGGAGAGACCCCACAGCCATGTGCCATCATCTGTGACACTAGGGTGCCGAGTTAGCTACCATGTCAGGCCAAGGCTGCACTCTGAGGCTTCACGCATGATGATGCACCCTACTTGGTGAGCTATCTCCTGGCCTCCATTTTAGATTTTAAACAGAAGTAAAAACTTTACATGTTGGGTGCCTGGCAGTGGCGCAGCGAGTTAAGCTCACTCCCCCACCCCCGCTCCCCACCTGCAGGGGGGGTTCACTTCACCAGCGGTGAAGCAGGTCTGCAGGTGTCTGTCTTTCTCTCGCCCTCTCCATCTTCTCGACTTCTCTCTGTCCTATCGAACAACAATTACAGCAATAATACTAACAACAACAACAATAACAACAGCAATAATAAACAAGGGAAAAAACGGCCTTCAGGAGTAGGGAATTCCTAGAGCAGGTACTGAGCCCCAGCGAACTTTACATGTTGACGACAAATTACAGAGTTGAAGTAAGTCAAGTTCCAGTTGTCTTTGTGATGGCTGTTTACCATTTTATTTTGAATTCACTGTGGGAACATGTAGTGTCACAGAGGTGGAGACAGGCAGGAACTATGTGCAAAGCAGACTTGAATGATTCTGAACTGTTAGGAACTCACTCTGTGAAGTCAATGCATGTTGCCAAGTCTATGTGCAGTGGGCTAACTGTAGAAGTGAAATCTGGGAGGGTGGGGGGTTCATGGTAGTGCAGTGGGTTAAGCGCACACGGCTTAAGCAAAATTGACTCTCATGCCTTCAACATATATTTATTCTTTTAACCAAAGGACTGCTCAGCTCTGGCTGATGGTGGTTCAGGGGCTTGAACCTGGGACTTGGGATCCTTAGGCATGAGAATATCTTTGCATATTATGCTATTTCCTCCAACCAAATGAGTAGAAGGATAAAAAGGATAAAAGTCTAAGTTGCAAGCCTCCTTGAGTTGATTTTTAAAATATATTTTATCTGTATTATTTTAATGAGAGAGACACCAGGGCACTGCTCAGCTCTGCTCAGCGTATGGTGGTTGGGAAGATTGAGGCTGGAGTTGTGCTATAGCACAATGTCCCAGTGAATAAAACTCAGGTGACTTCAAAGAAGGAGGAAGAGAAAGGGGGGGTTGGGGAAGAAGAAAAAAACATAATAATTACCCTTAATTCCCACTATCAAAGGTCAACATCAATTCTCAATCATTTGATGAATATCACGCCAGATAGGAGGTAGCTTTGCCCAGGGAGGAGGGAGTGAATTCTCCAACTCCGGGTGTTGTCCTGAAATCTAGTTCTCATTATACTGAAACAGGCGCTCCTAAAATCTAAAGGCGTAATAGCTGTGGTGATCAGCAAACTTCAGGCAAGCGGTGACAAAAGTAAGACTAAAAAGCATTAATCACTATGAAAGGAAATGGAAAGTTATCCCATGTTCATGGGTTAGAAGAATTTCCCCATTTGAGATGATCACTTTAGGCAAAACAATATACACATTTAATGCAGTGCCTATCAAAATCTGAACGAACATCTAAAAGAATAGACCAATTGCTACAGAATTTTATCTGCAGCCACAAAAGACTCACAATTAACAAAGCAATTCTTAGGAAAGAGAGCAGGATTGGAGACACCATGCAGCCTGACTCACAACTATAACTAATCAGAACTATGTGTTGCTAGAACAAAAACAGAAACTCAGATCAGTGGAGAAGAATTGAGAGTCCATTAATAAGCTCTCACACATATGGACAGTTAATTTACAACAAAGGGACTCAGATCTTGAAATGGAGAAAGGAGAGTCTTTTCAAGAAATGGTATTGAGGAAACTGGGTGACAGTTTTCTCCAGAGAAGAATGAAACAGGACCGGCACATGTCACAGAACATGAAGTCAGATTACAATGGATCAAAGATCTAGATACCATAAAATACATGGAAGGAAACAGCAGAGCACACCGTATATACTATAATATCTACTCTGGAAAAGTCTTCAGAGGATTAGGCCCCCACAGTAAGAAAAATATAGTAATGTGTCTGAAAACTTTTAAAAAAAATTACATTTATTTATTTATTTATTCCCTTTTATTGCCCTTTTTATTGTTGTTATTATTGTTGTTGGATAGGACAGAGAGTAAATGGAGAGAGGCGGGGAAGACAGAGAGGGGGAGAGAAAGGTAGACACCTGCAGACTTGCTTCACCTCCTGTGAAGGGACCACCTTGCAGGTGGGGAGCTGGGGACTCGAACCAGTATCCTTATGCCCGTCCTTGTGCTTTGCATCCTGTGCACTCAACCCACTGCACTACCGTCCGATTCCCTGAAAATTTTTTTGTTTTTGTCTTCTTATTCCCCATCCTTGATTGCCAGGTGCTGAATGGGATACATTCTTCCTTCATCTTGTCTGCAGAACTTCAAATATATATTAAACTTTAATTGTAGGTGAAATTTATACATAATAAAGAAGCTACTTAGCTCTTAGTCCATAGGAACTACAAGCCATATTTGAAACTAACACTGAAAATGGATACACTTATTCAGTACTCTCAGATAGCACCCCATGATAGCATCACTACCAACAGCAGGTAGGAAGTACTTAGTTCTTCCTAGTTTCTCCATGGCCTCATACTGTCTCCATACTCTAAAATTTGTAACTTTCCTTCCTGTTAAGAGACAGTGAGAAGGCCTGCTGCTCACCTTGACTGCAAGCAATGAGCGTCATACCATGTGGATTCTGTAACATCCACCCACCTGACTCCAGACACGAGAAGGGGATACTCTGGGGACTGTGGTTCAGGCACCTCTGGGTAACTGCTGTCCTTGATGAGGACACATTTTTAAAAACCCTCTTTACCAATTTTTTTGTGTTACTCCTTTCTCCCTTCTCTTTTTTAAAATATTTATTTATTTATTCCCTTTTGTTGCCCTTGTTTTATTGTTGTAGTTATTATTGTTGTTGTCATTGTTGGATAGGACAGAGAGAAATGGAGAGAGGAGGGGAAGACAGAGAGGGGGAGAGAAAAAGAGACACCTGCAGACCTGCTTCACCGCCTGTGAAGCGACTTCCCTGCAGGTGGGGAGCTGGGGGCTAAAACCAGGATCCTTACCATGGTCCTTGTGCTTTGTGCCACGTGCGCTTAATTCACTGCGCTACCTCCTGACTCCCCCTTTCCCCCTTCTTAAGTAGGATTATTTATTTATTTTACTTCTTTTATTTTATTTTATTTATTTTATTGTTACCAGGGTTATTTATCACTGGTGCTCAGGGCTGTGCTATAAATCCACCACTCCAGTGGTAATTTTCCTCCTATTTTTTCTTATTCTTTCTATTTTATTTGATAGAATAGAGAGAAATTGAGAGGGGGAAAGAGAAGATAGAAGGAGAGAGAAAAAGACAGACATTTACAGACTTGTTTCACTGCTTATGAAGCTCCCCCAACACAGGTGAGGAGAAGGGACACTGCTCCTGGTGGTTCTTTCTTTCTCTTTCTTTCTTTCTCTTTCTTTCTTCATTCCTTTCTTTCCTCCTTACCTCCTTCTTTCCTTCCTTTTCTCTTTCCTATTTTTTTATAGGACAGAGAGAATTGAGGAAGGAGGAGGAGGGTGGGGAGGTAGAGGAAGAGAGAAAGTTAGACACTTGCAGACCTGCTTCACTGCTCTCTGTGGGGAGAGGAGACTCAAGCCCAAGTCCTTGCACATGGCAATATGAATCGGAGCACAGAACTTGTCCTTTCTCGCCTTCAAAGCCCAGGTGAAAGATATTTAGCTGGTATTACCCTGATGGCTGGGATTTCTGAACCTTCCTCAAAAGACTTCCATCAAATAGCCATCAGATGTGGGTTCCAATATACTATTTACCTAATTGCTTTGAGCTGGTGAGTACTACTGTATTGAGAACTAGATCATACTATTTCTAACTTCTGTCTAGGTTGATAATAGATAAAATATTGACTTGAGTGGAGGAAGACAAAAGTACATGGCAGTGTTGAAAGATGCTTTTCCTCATATTTGGGAGCTACTCTCTGTCCTAATCCAGTTTTCTTGGCCTATTTTCTTTTTTCTTTTTTTGCCTCCACCTATAAGGGAAAAGCTTTGCAAGTGGTGAAGCAGTGCTGCAGGTGTCTCTCTGCCTCTCTCCCTCTCTACCACCCTCTTCCCTTTCGATTTCCAGCTGCCTCTATCCAATAAACAAATAAATAAATAAAGATTTTTTAAAATTATCATTAAAAAAAAGGACACCATAAAGTACTTAATCAAATACTTACTTAAAGTACTTAATCAAATACTTACTACTTAGGCCTAGAAACCCTCCTCTCCTACCCCCTACTTCACTTCTCTCTATCACTTTTTTAAAAATTTTATTTATATTTATTTATTCCCTTTTGTTGCCCTTGTTTTTTTTTTATTGTTGTAGTTATTATTGTTGTTGTCATCGTTGTTGGATAGAACAGAGAGAAATGGAGAGAGGAGGGGAAGACAGAGAGGAGGAGAGAAAGATAGACACCTGCAGACCTGCTTCACCGCCTGTGAAGCGACTCCCCTGCAGGTGGGGAGCCGGGGTTCGAACCGGGTGTGCTTTGCGCCACCTGCGCTTAACCCGCTGCACTACAGCCCGACTCCCTCTCTATCACTTTAAGTCTAACCTTGTCAGCTGAAGTAAGGACCACAAAAGCAGGATAAGGGCACTCTTCAATAATGTCTTTTTTGGTCAATACCAGTGCATCCCATCATCTGGGGCTCTAGTCAAAGGATCCTTGGATTCCCACAAAGATATGATGGGTCTACTTTTCTAACAGATCCCTCTCTGAAATTGGGATGTTCAAAGAGCACGACGAAGTCTCCTTGTTGTTTTAGAGTTTAAGAAGGCAAGAGATGATAATAATAATAATAATAATTATTATTATTATTATTATTATAACCAAGTTATTTGGGAGCTTGGTTTATTTTGAAAATCCCATACTTAAGACTTACTGTCCCATACAAGACTTCACCATTTAGTTCATTTAATGCCACTTACAAATAACTATATGGCTTAGATACCTATAGGACTGGCTGTTTCTGATCTACTTGGTCTAAGATTCTAGGTGATTTAGTATTTCATTTATTTATTTATTTATTTTCCCCTTTGTTGTCCTGTTTTTTTTTGTTGTTGTTGTAGTTATTGTTGTTATTGATGTAGTTGTAGTTCAATAGGACAGAGAAAAAATGGAGAGAGGAGGGGAAGACAGGGGGAGAGAAAGACACCTGCAGACCTGCTTCACCACGACTCCCCTGCAGGTGGGGAGCCAGGGGCTCGAACAAGGATCCTTACGCCAGTCCTTGTGCTTTGTGCCATGTGAGAGCTTAACCTGCTGTGCTACCCCGCGACTCCCTGATCTAGTATTTCAAAGAAAAGTTATTATTAGAAATACTTTGGCAGTCGGGCGGTGGCGCAGTGGGTTAAGTGCAGGTGGCGCAAAGCGCAAGGACCAGCGGAAGGATCCCGGTTCGAGCCCCTGGCTCCCCACCTGCAGGGAAGTAGTTTCACAGGCGGTAAAGCAGGTGTGCAGGTGTCTTTTTCTCCCCCTCTCTGTCTTCCCCTCCTCTCTCCATTTCTCTCTGTCCTATGCAACAACGACAACAACAATAATAAGTACTACAACAACAAAAAACAACAAGGGTAACAAGGGAATAAATATTAAAACAACAAGGGAATAAATATTAAAAAATATTTTAAAAAGAAATATTTTAACAATGTAAGCCCAGTGTCTGAATTCATTCACTTTACAAATTTGAAACATTAAGTGCTTAGACTAATGGAATATATTCTCAGAACTGAAATCTAGGCATTTAAAGAACTTGAGAAATTCAATCTACTTCTTCCTTACATATTGAATAAATAGTGATTTATAAGACTATAAGTTAATAGGAGTATAGATTAACACCATTCCCACCACCAAAGATCTGTGTCCCTACCCTTAGCCCCTACAAAGGAACTGAAAATTGGAGCCACATGGTGTACCTGGCTAAATGTACATATTAAAGTGAGCAAGGACCCAGGTTCAAGCCCCTGGTCCCCACCTGCAGGGGAAAAGCTTCTCGAGTGGTGAAGCAGGGCTACAAGTGTCTCTCTCCCTTTATATCTCCCCCCCCTAAACTTCTCTCTGCTTTATCAAATAATAAATAAAATAAAGAAATATTTTAAAAGATGTATTTAAGAAAAGGAACTGAAAATCTACCCTCTCCCTACCCCAGTGTGTTTTTTTAGAAGAGATTTATTTATTTATTTATTTTCTCTTTTGTTGCCCTTGTTGTTTAACATTGTTGTGGTTATTGATGTCATTGTTGTTGGATAGGACAGAGAGAAATGGAGAGAGGAGGAGAAGACAGAGAGGTGGAGAGAAAGACACCTGCAGAACTGCTTCACCTGCAGGTGGGGAGCTGGGGGCTGGAACTGGGATCCTTACACAGGTCCTTGTGCTTTGCGCCTCGAGCGCTTAACCCGCTGCGCCACCACCTGACTCCCCCCAGAGTCTTTTACTTTGGTGCAATACTCCAAATTCCCACTCCAAACAGAGCATTATATATATATATATATATATATATATATATATATATATATATATATATATATCCTTAAATTTTCCTCTGTGTAAAGTCATCTGTTCTTTCTTTCAATGCTCTTTTCTCAGCAGCTTCTTTTTTTATTAATATAGTACAAGGAATTAAAGATGGAGATTGGAAAGAAAAAAGAAAGAAAGAAAGGTCAAACTGCATTTTTTTTCTAGCCGAGTTTTATTTTGGGTTACTAGCAATGCCTGTGATACACTGTTTTTTTCCACCTCCAGGGTTATCAGTGGGGGCTGGGCGTCTGCACTATGGGTCCTGGAGGCCATCTTTGCCCCATTGTTGTTGTTGGACAGAACAGACAGAAATCGAGAGAGGAGGGGAAGACGGAGAGGGGGAGAGAAAGACACCTGCAGACCGGCTTCACCGCCTGTAAAGTGACCACGCCCCTCCCCATGGTGGGGAACCGGGGCCCAAACCCGGATCCTTGTACTGGTCCTTGCACTTTACACTATGTGTGCTTAGCCATGCGCGCTACCACCCGGCCCCGATATGCTGTTTCTTTAACGTTGGGGTTTCTAATCTCATTAAACCAAGTTCTGAGGTTGCCAGAAAATGGGACTCGGTATGTACATGAAAGATAGGGATGCTTATAGCTGCAGTTTTAGATTATGTTAGAGGTCAGAGGAAAAACTGGAGGACCGGCATATATCTTTACCACCCCTCAACCCCACAGCAATTTTATTTTGTCTTAAATTTTTAATTGAAATAATGTTGCAGGACCGGGAGGTGGCTACCTGGCCAAGCGCACATATTACCCATCCTTGCTTGTTTCTTCTTCAGGAATGGCACACAGTTTTCTACTGCCGCATTAGTTGTGTTTTTACTTTGGTTAATTTTTCCATTAGGCTTTGATAATCGGCCCTCTTCTTCCATGTCCAAAAATAAATTCTCCCGAATGTCTAGTCCTCACTTACATTTCCTTATCGTGGAAATTCTCTTTCTTTCCTCTGTTTTTTTGTTTGTTTGTTGTTTTAGTTTTTGTCACCGGGATTATTGCTTAGGCTCGGTCGGTGCCTGCAAAATGAAACCATTGTTCCCAGTAGCCAATTATTTCCTTTCTTTATTATTTATTTATTTAAAATGGTTTAATATTTAAAAAAAAAGGTTTAATATTTATTCTCTTTTGTTGCCCTTGTTGTTTTATTGTTGTAGTTATAATTGTTGTTGTTGGGTAGGACAGAGAGCAATGGAGAGAGGAGGGGAAGACAGAGAGGGGGAGAGAAAGATAGACACCTGCAGACCTGCTTCACCGCCTGTGAAGCGACTTCCCTGCAGATGGGGAGCCGGGGGCTCAAACCGGGATCCTTATGCCGGTCCTTGAGCTTTGCGCCACCTGCGCTTAAGCCGGGGAGCTACCGCCCAACTCCCTTTCCCTTTTTTATTTTACGGGACAGAAGAATTGAGAGGAAAGGGAGAAAGAGGACAGACCCCCTCAGCACCATTATCAGTGCTGAAAGCCTCTCCCCTGCAGGTAGGGACCTCCGGCTCCAACCTGGGTCAAACCTTGCACATGGTAACGTGTCCATTCCGCTGACTGTGCCACCTTGCAGCCCCATCACTGAACTTTTAAAGCCTGGTAAGTGCTCAGTAGAAAATGTTTGTGGTGTATTTCGCCAAAGCAAAGGACACTGGGAGAGGGGGAAGGGAGCTTTGGGGTGGATATTTGGGATCCTGGTGCATGTTGGTACAGAAGCACCTAGATTGGGGTGAGAGTGTTTTGCAGACACTTTTCATGGTGAGATGAGAAATTTCACCTGTGTCAGCAACTATACTACAAACCATTAACCCTGAAATAAAAATAAGAGGATTTTTTTTCAGTGAATGTAGGGCTGAAGACACTCCCAATTTATGCTTCTGAAAAAGGTTTTGCTTGACTTTTCTTTTTTCTGTTATCTATGAGTATAAAAACATACATATGGATAATTTACCTCTGAGAATTTTGAAATATGGCATTCTGAATTTGATTATCATATTGGTAGATATGTGGCCCTCTTCCATAACTTTTATGAAATATATATACATATACATATATATATTTCCCTGATAAACAAGGAACTGTAAACAGTCTATGACTTTTGAATGCAATCTATTTTAGAAGTGCTAATCTTGCAGTGTGTCACAACAGTTCAAATCTACCAGTCACTTGAGTCTACATGATGCTACAGCGTGGTTCCTCTTGATGGGCAGAGTTCCAGAGTTAAAAATAGAGTTTGTTCTAGAGCCCACATCAGTGGCCACGTACCCCACCTCCGCCAGATCTTTCTTTTCTTTCTAAATACAGCACCATGGGAGCTGTAGTGCTTGGATTCTTGAACAAAGCTATGAAACAGGAAGGGGCATCAAGTGTCAGAAACGCATGGGATATATATATATATATATATATATATATATATATATATATATATATATATATATTCCCTTTTGTTGCCCTTGTTATTTCTCTTTATTGCTATAGTTACTAAGACAGAGAGGGGGAGAGAAAGATAGACACCTGCAGACCTGCTTCACCGCCTGTGAAGCGACTCCCCTGCAGGTGGGGAGCCAGGGCTGGAACCGGGATCCTTTTATGGGAGTCCTTGCTCTTTGTGCCATGTGCGCTTAACCCCTTGCGCTACGACCCGACTCTTGGGATATTTTTTGAATCAGATTGGTTTATAAGATTAATTCCTTTTGTTTGTCACTCTAAAGCCTCTGAAAGAAAATTTCTACGTTTTATATCATCTGATTTTTATCTTTTGTTACTTACAACATTGTCATGTATAAAGTCTACTTTTTTTGGTGGGTGTAGTATAAAATCCCAAACTTGCATCCCTGTTTTTGTATGCCATGAAGTCAGAGTCCTTATCGGCAGGGTAGCATTTCTATACATTGTATCTGCCTCTGTATGTTACAGGGTCTAAAAGAGGAGGAGGAATTATTATTATTATTATTATTGCCTCCAGTGTTATTGCTGGGGCTCAGTGCCTGCACCATGAATCCACTGCTCCTGGAGGCCACCTTCCTCCCCCCACCCTTTTGTTGCCCTTGTCGTTGTAACCTTGTTGCAGTTATTATTGTTATTGTTGATGTCGTTTGGGACAGAGAGAAATGGAGAGAGGAGGGGAAGACAGAGAGGGGGAGAGAAAGATAGACACCTGCAGACTTGCTTCACTGCCTGTGAAGCGACTCCCCTGCAGGTGGGGATCCTTACGCCTGCCCGTTCCTTACGCTTTGCGCCATGTGCACTTAACCCTCTGTGCTATCGCCCGACCCCCAAGGACGAGGAATTATGCATTATCAGTGATCCTTTTCAAAAAATATGGTACCACCACCCAAACAAAGAGACCCCTTACAGAACTGGGAAAGTTCTTTACATGTCATACATCAGACAACAGGTTAATAACTAAATATATAAAGAGCTCACCAAACTCAGAAGGAAAAAAAATCCAAAAATAGGGAGAGGATATGAACAAATATTCACTAAGGAAGAGATCCAAAAGGCCAACTAACATATGAAGAATGCTCCAAGTAATTGATTGTCAGAGAAATGCAAATTAAGACAACAATAAGTATCACTCCACTTGTTTTATTTTTATTTTTTACCAGAGCACTGATCAGCTCTGGTATGGGGATTAACCTGGGACTTTGGAGCCTCAGGCATGAGAGTCTCTTAGCATAAACATTATATTATCTACTCCCATCACTTCACTCCTGTGAGAATGTCATACATCAGAAAAGGTAGCAGCAACAAATGCTGGAGAGGTTGTGGGGTCAAAAGAACCCTCCTGCACTGCTGGTGGGAATGTCAATTGGTCCAACCTCTGTGGAGAACAGTCTGGAGAACTCTCAGAAGGCTAGAAGTGGACCTACCCTATGACCCTGCAATTCCTTTCCTGGGGTTATATCCTAAGGAACCCAATATACCCATACAAAAAGATCTGTGTATACAATTATAGCAGCACAATTTATAAAAATAAAAACAAACCTGGAGGCAACCTAGGTGTCCAACAACAGATGAGTGGCTGAGCAAGTTGTGGTCTATATACACAGTGGAATACTACTCAGTTATTAAAAATTATGAATTCCTTCTTCACCTCATCTTGTATGGAGCTGGGAGGAATGATGTTAAGTGAGATAAGTCATACAGAGAAAGATGAATATGACAGAGAAAGATGAATATGGGATGATCTCACTCATAAACAGAAGCTAAAAAAACAAGAACAGAAGGAAAAACACAAAGAAGAATTTGGACTGGAGTTGGTGTACTGCATCAGAGTAAAAGACTCTGGGGTCTGGGGTCGGGGAGGGTCCAGGTCTTGGAACATGAGGGCAGAGGAAGACCTAGTGGGGGTTGAATTGTTATGTGGAAAATGAGAAATGTTATGCATGTACAAACCATTGTATTTTACTGTTGACTGTAAACCATTAATCCCCCCAATAAATAAACAAATAAATAAGTAAAAGATTTGGAAATAGAACATTTGTATATCTGCAAGCTTTTGTTTTTATCTCCATTTGTTGAGTCTTGATTATTCTCTAAAACTCAGATTTTAATTTATATGATGTCCACCAAAAGGTAGTGTGTTTACAGGTATTTACTCTCCTTTAAGTTTATTCCCAGCTACTTTATTGTTTTGCTGCAATAATAAAATTAATTGGTTTCCAAATTTCCCCTTAGTGTTTGCAGAGAAGAATGCCACTGGGAGTCGGGCACGGTAGCACAGCTGCTTAAGCGCAGGTGGCTCAAAGCGCAAGGACCGGAGTAAGGATCCCGGTTCGAGAGCCCGGCTCCCCACCTGCAGGGGAGTTACTTTACAGGCAGTGAAGCAGGTCTGCAGGTGTCTGTCTTTCTCTCCCCCTCTCTGTCTTCCCTGCCTGTCTCCATTTCTCTCTGTCCTATCCAACAATGATGACATCAATAACAGCAATAATAACTACAACAAGAACAACAACAACAACAAAAAGAATGCCACTGATTTTTATCATTAATTTTGTAGCCTGCCAACTTACTATATTGCTTATTGCTTAATAATCTCCAGGATATTTTTATTGAATTCTTTTGGATTTTCTATGCATACCGTCCTATCAAATCCATCAGTGACTGTTTGACTTCTTTTTCAACCTTCATTCCTTTAATCCTTTTCTCTTGAACTTAACCCTCCTTGCTTTTGGTCTTTTTTGTAATAGATACTATCATGATCACAGCCTCATTCTGCCCACTACAGGATGAAGGCCATACCTAGGTGCTGCCAAGCTTTGCGCATTGCTGTCCTGGGTCATATGAGGTCACATTGGTTCTCCAAAGGCTGTCAGCTCATCCCTTCATGTATATTGATGGCGGCCCTTGCTGTATCTAGTATCCATTGGTCTCCATCTGTCGTAAGTGCAATATAAAAATGCCATGAGTGACTGGCTGGGTCATCTTATTGCCTAGGGAATGAAAAGCCATAATTGTCAGCCCAGCTGAACCACTTGAAATGGGGGTGGGCAGGGTCAAACTATTTCCCGTAGGAGGAAGAGTACTTGGCAAGAGGGGTAAGAGACATCCACGATGGTATGTAGACTGGAGAATGTGAAAGCAAAGACAAGAGAAAAGAAAATATACAAAGACAGTATATGATTCCAGGCAAGAACTTGGCAGTCATCTAATACACCATCCAGACAGCCGCACTTACCTTATCAGTTCATCTCTTCTGGGAACATGGGGAAAGATGTTCAGATAGCCAGTTCCATTAGTGTGGTTACTGCCGATTGGAAATCATATCTTAAATTTTGCTTCCTATGGCTATTGAAGCTTGTGAAATTCCTATGTTCTCATTTGTTTAAAAATAATTTTGTAGCACAGCTATATACAAGATGCTGGGTGCCACACCCCACTCAGCTCCAGAATGATGGGTCTGACAGGGTCAGCACCTCGGAAAACTCTCTTCAAGGAAGAAGAATTCTGGGAGTGGGTCTTGGCATCCTGAGCAGATCTAAATTGGAAACTCTGATTATTGTTTTCATTATGTACATGGTAATGATGCCGTGTTATCGGGGATGAACAGCCCCTGTTCCCAGATTAGATACAGATGAACAGGAAATGAGGTGGACGAAGTTATGGGTCATCAAATACATAAAGTTTTAGGAAAAATTCTTAATAATACTTACTCACCTCCTCTTATGAAATATGTTAAAACTCTACGTAAAATACTATCTGCTAAGCTATTACTCAGAAATGCATCACCCCATAAAGTATGACATTACTGTGTAAAACCGCAAGGCCATCTAATCAAGAAATGAGCTTTACTTTTTGTTTCAGATATTGTTTATGTAAGACTGAAAGATATGTAAACTCTCACTGGCTGAATAAAAATGGAGCTCAGATTCACCCTCCAACAGAGTGTGGTGTGTTCTGTTCTCCCTGCGCCGACTCCTGACCCCCCCACCAGTCTCTTTGGGGACTCTGCTCCTTCCTGCTGCTCCTCTGCTCGAGCGGTTCGTCACAGCTGGGTACTATACCCCAAACCCTAACAAAGGGACTTTCCAAAGTTAACCCTATCACCAAATAATGTGGAGATAACAATAACTATCCACTGTCTTCTTGAACCCTAAGACAACAGGAACCTCATTTATTTCCACTATAGAGCCTTTATTTCCCCCAGTCCTGGAACCCTAGGGTGGGGCCCACTTTCCTGCATGCTGCTCTCAATTCAAATCAAATAATATTGCATCCGCCGATCGCAACCTAATCAACGCAAGGAGTGCCACCCCAGCATGCTTTACTTCAGACTGTGTCCAGAGACTTCAGGTGTGGAATGACAACCCTTCAGCTTCATCACTCGGGTGAGACCTTTCCTTTCATAGTATTCTCTAATTCCGTTCCAGGTGTTCCACTCCCCAATAAAGTCCCCAAACCTAGATATAGTCCAGGTCCCCTGAGATAGAGCATAGGTTCATCCGTGCCCATAAACTAGGGGAAAAATATATACCTGGAAGCAGAAGTACACAAGAGCATGCAGAGAATACCCCCAACACTTCATCTGCACTATTCCAGCCTTGAGGTCCATGATTGTTCAACAATTTGTTTGGCTTTGTATGTTAACTCTCTTTTCAGCCACCAGGTTCTGGATGCCAGCAAGATGCCGACCAGACTTCCCTGGACAGACGACCCCATCAATGTGTACTTGAGCTCCGCTTCCTCAGAGCCCTCACCCTACTAGGGAAAGAGAGAGACAGGCTGGGAGTATGGATCGACCAGTCAACACCCATGATCAGCGGGGAAGCAATTACAGAAGCCAGACCTTCCACCCTCTGCAACCCACAATGACTCTGGATCCATACTCCCAGAGAGATAGAGAATGGGAAGGCTATCAGGGGAGGGGATGGGATATGGAGATCGGGTTATGGGAATTGTGCGGAATTGTACCCCTCTTATTCTATGGTTTTGTTAATGTCTCCTTTCTTAAATAAAAAAAATAATTTTGGAGGGGGTGAGTTAAGAGCACATAGCACAAAGCCAAGGATGTGCAAGGATCCAGGTTGGAGCCCCCGGCTCCACACCTGCTGGATGGTGGGGTGCTGCTTTGCAAGCAGTGAAGCAGGTCTGCAGGTGTCTTTCTCTCCCCCTCTCTGTCTCTCCCTCCTCTCTCAATTTCTCTCTGTCCTATTCAACAACAGCAGCAGCAACAACAGCAGCAGAAAAAGCAGTAATAATAACAGCAACAACAATGGAATAAAGATGGCTGTCAGGAGCAGTGGATTCATAGTGCCGGCACCTAGCCCCCGCAATAACCCTGGAGGCAAAACAAACAGATAAACAAACAAAGAGATATTCTTGGAATATAGGACATTACTGAGTCCAACATGGAAGTAAAGCTAATTTTTGAATGGGAATATCTTTCGATACAACAATTCCATTTCTGAGAAGTTACCTAACTCGAATGCATTGGTCCAATGTGCCAGATATACACTGATACGGGGTCTTCACTACACTGTACGATCAAAAAGTCAAAGGCAACATCTCAGGATTGCAAACAGAAGGTTGGTTAAATATAAACATGATTCATCTGTGTAGCAAACTACTAGACAATCCCCCCCCCCCCCACGAATTAATGAAGTCATACAGATGTGGAATGACTTTCAGTAGAAATTAAATGGGAAAAAGAAACAGAGCAATACGTATATCATGATGCATTTGGGGTGTTACAGACAGGTGCTTATCTCTGTGTGTGTGTGTGTGTGTGTGTGTGTGTGTGTGTATGTGTGTGTGTGTGTGTGTGTGTGTGTGTGAGCCTGTTGGTATATGTGCTTGAATGCATATGCACAGTTACCTTTAGGTAAGTAGAATTTGGATTGGGGTGAGTTTGCTTTTTTTTATGCCTCTGTATTGGTTTCTTAAAAAATAGCAGGCATCAGGAAGCGCAGCGGGTTAAGCGCAGGTGGCGCGAAGTGCAAGGACAAGCTTAAGGACCCCGTTCGAGCCCCTGGCTCCCCATCTGCAGTGTGTGTGTATGTGTGGGGGGGTCTCTTCAAAAGCGTGAAGCAGGTCTGCAGGTGTCTATCTTTCTCTCCCCCCTCTGTCTTCCCCTCCTCTCTCCATTTCTCTCAGTCCTATCCAACAATGACATAATCAAGAGCAATGACAATAATAACTACAACAATAAAAAGGGCAACAAAAGGGAATAAGTATATAAATAAATATTTAAGAAAATTAAAAAATAGCAGGCATGACTTTTATAATATACAAGGGAATTTTAAAGATTGGGTTTAGCTGAATCGTTTTCATGAGTAATAATTAACTACCTAACATTCTTTAGAGAAAATTTGTTCTTAAAATCATTGTGTGTGTGTATGTGTATCCTTTTACTTGGAATTATAAAAAAAAAGCAGCTATTTCTCAGTGCACTAAAAATAGGCCACAAAAACACATTACATAAAAATGTATCTGGTTGAGTACCATTAGTTCCTCCTCAGTCGTGTAGGATGGACTGGCTCAGATCAGTTCTCAACAGTAATTATTTCATCATTCTATAAAATGCTCACTATGTCTTCCTGCCTCTGCTGCACTAGTTTTTTATGACACAAGCTCCTATCACTGCAGATAGCTAAATGGTTATTGATGATCAATCAGCATGCCGTGCAGTATTACTCCGGGGAGCTCTTTTCTGGTAGGACCACATACATCAATGATAGGTCGGTGTTCATACCTGTGGTGGCTGTGAACTGTAGTAATAAGTCAATATGTTACCCACTGCGGTTGATGATGGACTGGCAACCTTTCTGATCTTTCAATATTGTCCTGATTTATATCTTACCATCTTCTAGCTACTTAGTTGCAGACACTAGCATGACACCATCTTGACATCCCTGGGCAGACACTTTATGAGAAATTTGTGGGGATGGGGCTGGGATAAAGTAGTAGTGTGTTTGTGTTGGGGGGGATTATTAATAAATTGAATGTGGAAGCTGTCTCTACTGTAGTAGTCACCCTATATCTCAGCTGTTCAGTCACTTTTGTCTAATGAAGAAATACTTATCCTCTTAGCATTCTGCCAAGCTTGTTCATTTTTTCTTCTCTTCACACAGATCCTAGATTTTGGATCCTCAAGAGTTGTATGGAGTGAAAGAACATCTTGTGGATGGAAAAGAGGAACAGGGTGGAGTTAAAATTAAGAGTAGAAGGGAATCAGACAAGAGGAGCCAGACATAAGAATGCCAGTAATTTCGCAGTGAGAGTAAACTCTTACAACAATGGGAATTCCCCACCATCAATCAGAATCTGCATGAAAGGACAAACATTTGGCAGCCTGCCTTCTAAAAGACCTTTCCAGCAGACTGTTCACGGACCTTTACATCCTGATTAGTTAGTACTGGACAGTTTCTTTTTGAAAAGGCAAAAGTAGAGGGTAGAGGGTACATCTTACTCATTTTTATGCTTCCTGTACATGCTCCAGTAGCCAATAAATATTGTATAAATGACGTCTTCAAATTACTAGATAAGACTAGTTTACACTCAATATTTTTAGCAGATTATTCCTATTCATTGATCTATCATTTACTTCTGGTGATGACTCCAAAAATAACTTGCTATAAAGTCTTTAAAATAACTTTTATATTTATTACATGTATTATAAATTTGAGGTGGGTGGGGATAGATAGCATAATGGTTATGTAAAAAGACTCTTATGCCTGAGGCTCCAGAGTCCCAGGTTCAATCTCCTGCACCACCTGAGCTGGACAGTGATCCAGTAGAAAAAAGATTATTTAAAATAATATATATATATATATATATATATATATCCATTAGAGGCTGTGTGGTGGTGCACTTGGTTGAGTGCACATATTACATTGTGCAAGGACCTGGGTTCAAGCCCCTGCTCCCCACCTGCAGGGGAAAAGCTTTGCCAGTGGTGAAGCAGGGCTGCAGGTGTCTCTCTTCCTCTCTATCACCCCCTTCCCTCTTGATTTCTGGATGTGTCTATCCAATAAATAAATAAAATTAATTTCAAAGATTTCTTTTTAAGTTTGAGACAATGAACTGTTTCATCTGCTATTACTATTTTACAGGCTAGGAAAGCTAAACTAACTTATGTTAAACTATCTCAGATTTCTGTTCAGTGGTATCTTATTCTTTCTTATGCAAGAAAACATAAAATGATTCCCTTTCCTAAATTATCTGCAACCATCCATGCTGACTACCTGGCTTGACCAGTATTTCCCCCCCCATCATTTTTTTTTTTTAATTTAGGGGCATGAATGGTTTACAGTTAACAAGACAGTAACAAAAAACAAAAACAAAATGCAGTAGTTTGTACATCTATCATGTATAACATTTCCCAGTTTTCCACATGGCAGTTCAACCCTCTCTTGCGAAGCATTATCCCTTGCAAGAGGGGAGCAGGGGCTCTCCAACAGGACACTCCTGTGGGTCCTTGCGTTTTATACGATGCACTATGCGCACCTAACTAGTGGGCCGCCGTCTGGGCCTCCTAAGCTTTGCTCTTTTTAACATTTTTTTTTATTATTTATTTTCCCTTTTGTTGCCCTTGTTAATTTTTTTTTAATTGTTGTTGTTGTTATTGATGCAAGACAGAGAGGGGGAGAGAAAGATAGGCAACTGCAGACCTGCTTCACCGCCTGTGAAACGAATCCCCTGCAGGTGGGGAGCCGGGGGCTCGAACCCAAATCCTTAACACCGGTCCTTGTGCTTTGTATCACCTGCGCTTAACCCGCTGCACTACCACCTGACTCCCTCTAAGCTTTGCTCTTATGGGGTCTCTCCCTCAGTTGCTTTGCCATTGGGTTGACCTGTGTTTTACGGATTACAACAGTGACTTTCTCTCCCACTGATTACACAGATGTAGATATGTGTTGTGTGTGTACATATGTGTCAGTGCTCACACACGTATCTAAAAATCTTACCAGTTCGAATACTTTTCTGCAGTGAAACAACCATCTGTTATTTGGTTATGTTACAATTTTCTTTGTTTAGGAGAGACAACGAACCAGCACCTTGGTTCCTAGGGCACTTCTGTGATTACCAATTATTTATTTATTCTCAATCACTTTTTTTTTTTTGCCTCCAGGGTTATCACTGGGGTTTAGTGCCTGCACTATGAATCCACTGCTCCTGGAGGCCATTATTTTCAGTTTTATTGGATAGGACAGAGAGAAGTTGAGAAGGGAGGGGAAGAGGAAGACAGACACCTGCAGACCTGCTTCACCACTTGTGATATCTGATAGTTCAGATAACCTCACTCACAGATCACATCTAAGAAACAAAGCAAAGGGGACCAGGCAGTGGCACACCTGGTTAAGTGCACACATTACAGTGTGCAGGGTGCCAGGTTCAAGCCCCTGGTCCCCACTTGCAGGGGGAAAGCTTCAAGAGTGGTGAAGCTGGACTGCAGTTGTCCCTCTGTCTCTCTTCCTCTCTGTCTCCCCTTTCCTCTCAATTTCTCTCTGTCTCTATCCAACAATAAATAAAATAAAAATAAAAAATAAGACTGGCGTAAGGATCTCAGTTCGAGTCCCTGGCTCCCCACCTGCAGGGGAGTCGCTTCACAGGCGGTGAAGCAGGTCTGCAGGTGTCTATCTTTCTCTCCCCCGTCTTCCCCTCCTCTCTCCACTTCTGTCTGTCCTATTTAACAATGACGACATTAATAACAATAATAATAACTACAACAACAATAAAAAACAAGGGCAACAAAAGGGAAATAAATATATTGAAAAATAAATAAAAATAAAAAGTAAACAAAACATAGGACAATGAATATATTTTTTTTGTCTAGGTTGTGAATTCAGAGCTAGCCCCCACAGCACTGAGGAAGCTTTGACATTGGACTATCTCTCCCTTTCTCCCTTTCTTTTAAAAAATTTTTTTTAAATATTTATTTATTGAATAGAGACAGCCAGAAATCAAGAGGGAAGGGGGTGATAGAGAGGGAGAGAGACAGAGAGACACCTGCAGCCTTGCTTCACCACTTGGGTGCACTGCTTCTTCTAGCGTTTGCCCTTCTTCCGTAGCCAGTCAACAGCGTCAGGTTGAGCCTGATGTCAAGTTTCGAGACCTCCTTTGAATCTGGAGAGGTGGCAGTCGTTGACTATGTGGGTCATAGTCTGTCTGGAGCCGCAGGGGCAGTTCGGGTCGTCTCTGGCTCCCCATCGATGGAACATAGCGGCGCACCAGCCATGGCCTGTTCGATAACGATTGAGGAGGGCCCTATCATAACGTGCTAGGTCAAAGCCGGGTTGACGCTCGCAGGGGTCTGTGATGAGGTGTTTGTTCTTGACCTCAGCTGACTGCCAACTCTGTTTCCAAGAGACTGGAACAGAGAAGTTCAGTGTAGGCGTAGGGGACCAGATTGGGTGATGAGACGTCAAGCGTTGGACAGGGTGGGCGAAGATATCCGCGTATATTGGCAGGTCCGGTCGAGCGTAGACGTGGGAAATGAACTTAGATGATGCCGCATCCCGATGAATATCTGGCGGGGCAATGCTGCTAAGAACTGGCAGCCATGGAACCGGGGTGGAACGGATGGTTCCAGAAATGATCCTCATGGAGGAATATAATTTGGAATCAACCAAGTGGACATGGGGGCTACAGAACCATCCTGGGGCACAGTATTCTGCAGTGGAATAGCATAATGCCAGAGATGATGATCGTAGTGTGGAAGCGCTCGCGCCCCATGAGGAGCTGGCCAGTCTTGCAATGATGTGATTCCTCGCGCCCACCTTTGCTGCAGTTTTTATGAGATGTTCGTGAAATGACAGAGTGCGATCGAGAGTAACGCCAAGATAGACTGGCTGGGCTTCATGCCGGATTCTCGTATCGCCAAGCTGCACATTAAGCTCACGCGAGGCCGAGGCATGGTGTAGATGGAAAACAGATGATACCGTTTTTGCAGTGCTAGGGATTAGTCGCCATTTTTTACAGTAATCAGATATCAGAGACATGTCTTTCGTGAGTGTTTCCTCGAGGATGTCGAACTTGGATGCCTGAGTTGCACAGCAGATGTCATTGGTGTAGATGAACTTCCTTGAAGAAGTTTCTGGGAGGTCATTGATGTAAATATTAAATAGCGTAGGAGCCAGAACAGAGCCCTGGGGGAGGCCACTTGAGACAAGTCTCCATCTGCTAGACTTGTCACCCAGATGCACCCGGAATCTTCTGTTTTGGAGAAGAAACGATATAGTGTTGGCCACCCATGGAGGCAGGCATCTTGAGATCTTGACTAGGAGACCACGGTGCCAGACCATATCATAGGCTGCTGTGAGATCAACAAAGACAGCACCCGTCTTTAAATTCTTCTGGAATCCATTTTCAGTGTAAGTTGAGAGGGCCAGGGCTTGTTCGCAGGTAGATCTTCCTGAGCGGAAACCAGCTTGGCTTGTGCACTGTGACTTGTGCACTCAATGAGGTGCACCACCACTCAGCCCCTTCTCCTTCTGTGTCTTTAAAAGTTCTGGATTCCGCCTGTAGATAGTCTGTTGGTAATCTCTGGTAACCTCAGTGAGAACAAAAAGGATGGGTAAGGGATCAGGTAATGGCTCACCCCGTTAAGCACACATACTGCAATGCACAACGACTTAGATTAAAGCTGTTGGTCACCGCCTGCAGGGGGACGGTTTCACAAGTGGTGAAGCAGTGCTGCAGGTGCATCTCTCTCTCTCTCTCTTTTTCTCTCCCTATCCTTTCCCCTCTCGATTTCTGTCTCTATCAGTAAATAAAAGATGGATGAACTTTTCAAAATTGATTCTGAAGAAATCTATTCAATTGTTTTATTTCTTTTTCTAAAACTTTAAAGATTATTTTATTTAGTTTTTAATTTCTATTTTTAAAGCTTTTACTTTATTGAGAGAGAGAGAGTGAGAAAAAAAAAAGAATGCAGAGAGGAAAAGAAACTAGAGCACTACTAAACTCTGTGGTGGTGCTTGTGATTGAACCTGGGACCTCAGAGCCTCAGGCTGGAAAGTCAATTGCATAATCATTATGCTGTCTCCCCAGTCAATTTATTTCTTATTGTCTCTCATAGTGCTCACACACTTGATTTATTTTCCTTCATCTAAAAATTCTTCCTGAGATGAAGGCCTCAGCTGCAGTGTTCTAATGATCTCAGCTCAGCGTGTTAGCAGGAAATTATAGCGGATGACGTTTCCACAGGAGGCTCTTATCAAAGACGATGGCAGGAAGATTTTGATCAGTGGGTTGCCAGATATGTTCAATCCTCCTGTATTATTCTACTTTGAAAATTCATCATCTTCAAGAGAATTTAGTTCAAAGAATAGAGATTTTATAAAACATACTTTTAGTTCACATAACTGTGACCCCATTGCCTTTTTAGTTTGCTTTCATTTTTTTTCCCCTCGCTTATGGGATAAGGTAGAGATTTATAATCATGCTTTGTTGGTGTGTTGTTTTTTTTTTTAACCGCACAGATAATAAATTATTGAGAAGTCATTTGGTCTGTGAAAATGAAATACATAGCTTGTCCCCATTAAACTTGCTATTTAGACAGGTTCTAGCTGCTGTGAGCTGGTAAGGCCCAGCAGCTGGAAAAACAGAGCAAACACGTTGTGGGTTTGGTATTTTGTAGGTGGAACAGAGAAGAACAATGACCTGGTGAACTAATGAGACTCTGTGATATAGGGCCGTAAAGTCAGCTCTTTTGTTGCAGCCAGAAAGTTTTGTGTTTTTTTTTTTTTATTAGTGTTGGTGTTCACAGATTTTGTACCTACATTTTAGCTAGTTCTTGCTTACTATTCTAATCAGATATAATTATAGCTCTCAATAATTGACGTAATTTACAATTTTTTCCTTGTACTTTAATACATGTGCTTTTCAACCTGTTTTTGGTCATGTACCTCTTTGAGAATATGGTGTTATGAACTCCCTTCTCTCTCCTTTCTCCTGCTGTATCTAAGTACAAAATATACAAATGTCTTCAGAGTGTTTACAAACCTCCTGACTACTGAAGTCTTTTTTTTGCTTGTTTGTTTTTACCAGAGCACTTACCAGCTCTGGTTTATGATGATAAAGGCAACTGAACCTGGGACTTCAGAGCCTCAGGCATAAGAGTCTCTTTCATAGCCATTATGCTATATACCCCCACCCACCATTTGACTCTACCAGTCCATGGATCTCTCTCATTAGATTACATTTTCCTGATGGTTCTCATATGTATGTTTGTCTTTTAGAGTTTTTTCCCAATTTACTATTATTATTATTAATTGTGTATGAGAGAGAGTAGAGAGAGCATTTATCTTCCACTTTCTTGTTGTTTCATAATGTGGTGACAATTTATTTTTCTCTTTACAATATAGAAGGTTAGTGGGGCTGAGGTTATAGCACCAGTGGTAGGACAACGGACTGCCATGGGTGGGGCACCGGAAGTCCTAGGTTCAATCCCTGACACCATCTTAAACCAGAGCTTGGCAGAGCTCTAGTAGAAAAAAAGGATCACTGCGACCTGTGAGCTTGTCTTTTTTTTTTTAATTTAGGTAATTGTCAGGCCTTAAAGCCAGTCCCCCCTCCCCTGCTCTTCTCCATTGCTGACACTATGGTCTATTTACATAATCGTTGTTTTGCCTGAAAGATCCCCACCATGTTATCCCCTCAGGGTATTGCTAATGCAGTTAAAACCACCGTAACAGTTGCTAAGGACACTTCCACCTTCCCAGCATGTCTTTTGCCTCTCTCCACCCCCTTTCCTAGCCATTTCCGTTTCTGACTTGCCACTTCCGGGTTTTACCCTATAAAACCCGCTGCTATTCCAGTTTTGCTCTTTTTTTCTTCCGAGTCCCAACCTGGAGAAGGGCTGGTGGGCATAGTGGGAAGTGGCCATTTTGCTAGCTCTACATGGCCCAAACGGCTGTGCTCACACCCAACTCTCGGGTATCCGAGTAAATAAAGATTTGCGTTCCCACTCCGCCACGAGTTTCTGGTCTCTTCTCTCTCCCCCATGATGCAACCCTACAGGTAATGCTAGCTTATTGCAGTGTAAGTTTCAGGTGTACAACCATATAATTGGACATCAGTATTTATTACATTATGATCAATGAAATACGTTCAGCACCGAACATTTGGCCCCCTTTACCTGTTTTTACCAACCCTGAGCCCTCTTCTTCTCTGGTAATGATCATTCTGTTGCCAGAAATTAAGGGTTAGCTTTGTTTTGCTCATTTACTTAGTTTCATCTTCTGTATTTAAGCGAAATTTGTCTTTTCCATCTACTTAGCTCACTTAGTGTATTCCCCTTAAAGCCTATCCATGTTGTACCAAATGGCAAGTTGCTAACATATGTATGAGTGTGTGTATATGTGCATGTGTGTGCATGTGTATTTGTGATTTTATATGCTAATGTTTTATACATACATGTGACATAGATGTATGTTAATGCTTTTGTTTTTTTATTTAGAAACTTTTTTATTTATTGGGGAATTAATATTTTACATTCAACAGTAAATACAATAGTTTGTACATGCATAACATTTCCCAGTTTTCCATATAACAATACAACCCCCACTAGGTCCTCTGACATCGTTCTTGGACCAGTATTCTTCCCACCCACCCACCCCAGAGTCTTTTACTTTGGATGCAAAACGCCAATTCCAGTTCAGGTTATGTTTGTGTTTTCTTTTCTGATCTTTTTTTTTCAACTTCTGCCTGAAAGTGAGATCATCCCATATTCATCCTTCTGTTTCTGACTTATTTCACTTAACATGAATTTTTCAAGGTCCATCCAAGACTAGCTGAAAATGGTGAATTCACCATTTTTTATAGCTGAGTAGTATTCCATTGTATATATATGCCACAGCTTGCTCAGCCACTCATCTGTTGTTGGACACCTGGGTTGCTTCCAGGTTGTGGCTATTACAAATTGTGCTGCCAAGAACATATGTGTACACAGATCTTTTTGGATGGCTGTGTTGGGTTCCTTAGGCTATAACCCCAGGAGAGGAATTGCAGGATCATAGGGCAGGTCCATTTCTAGCCTCAGAGTTCTCCAGACTGTTCTCCACAGAAGTAGGACCAATTTACATTCCCACCAGCAGTGCAGGAGGGTTCCTTTGACCCACAACCTCTCCAGCATTTGCTGCTGTCATCTTTTCTGATGTATGACGTTCTCACACGAGTGAAGTGGTATCTCATTGTTGTCTTTATTTGCATTTCTCTGACAATCAGAGACTTGGGGCATTTTTTCGTGTGTTTCTCAGCCTGATGGATCTCTTCTGTGTTGAATATTCTGTCCATGTCTTCCCCCCATTTTTGGATGGGGTTATTTGTTGTCTTGTTGTTGAGATTTGCAAGTTCTTTATATATTCTGGTTATTAGCCTCTTGTCTGAAGTATGGCATGTAAAGATCTTCTCCCATTCTGTGAGGGGTCTCTTGGTTTGGGTAGTAGTTTCTTTAGCTGTGCAGAAGCTTTTTAATTTGATGTAGTCCCATAGGTTTATGCTTGCCTTAGTCATCTTTGTAATTGGATTTGTTTCATTGAAGATGTCTTTAAAATTTATGCGGAAAAGAGTTCTTCCAATATTTTCCTCTTAAGTATTTGATAGTTTCTGGTCTAATATCCAAGTCTGTGATCCACTTGTAATTTAATTTTGTGTTTGGTGAAATATAGTGGTTCAGTTTCATGCTTCTGCATGTTTCAACCCATTTTTTCCAGCACCATTTGTTGAAGAGACTCTGCTTTCCCCATTTAATAGTCAGGGCACCTTTGTCAAAGATTGGATGTCCATAGGTGTGAGGGCTTACTTCTGGGCTCTCAAGTCTATTCCACTGGTCAGTATGTCTATTCATGTTCCAGTACCAAGCAGTTTTGATGGCAATGGCCCTATAATACAATTTGAGATCTGGGAGTGTGATGCTTCCAGTTCTGTTCTTTCTTTTCAAGATTGTTTTGGCAATTTTAGGTCTTTTCTGGTATGTTAATACTTTTCATTGTGTTTGTAAGTCACAACTACTTATTCTACTCAGGTGGTATATGCATTTAGGTTTTTCCTTGTATCATATATTGTGAATAATATTGTAGTGAACATAGGAACACACATATTTTAGAATAAGTCCTTTCATACTCTTTGGATAAATATCCAGAAGTGGAGCAGCTAAATCATATGCTATGTCTAGTCTGCATTTTTAAGGAAGTCTCTGTGCCTGTTTTCCATAGCGCTTGCACCAGTTGGCATTCCTACCAACAAATGTGAGTTTTCTCATATCTATGCCAACACTTGATTGCTTTTCCCCAATGTATTATTTATTATTATTAATTGTGTGTGTGAGAGAGAGAGAGTAGACAGAGCACTGGTCTTCCACTTTCTTGTTGTTTCATAATATATTATTTATTATTATTAATTGTGTGTGTGTGAGAGAGAGAGAGAGTAGATAGAGCACTGGTCTTCCACTTCCTTGTTTCATAATGTATTATTTATTATTATTAATTGTGTATGTGAGAAAGAGAAGCACTGGTCTTCCACTTCCTTGTTTCATAATATATTATTTATTATTATTAATTGTGTATGTGAGAGAGAAAGAGAGTAGACAGAGCACTGGTCTTCCACTTTCTTGTTGTTTCATAATGTGATGACAGTCACCCAACTCAGAAGCCCATGGTCTCAAGGTATGTGCTTGCCACTGAGCCACCTTGATGCTCTCCTGTTTTCTAATCTGGCATTTGTTTATTACTCAGTTGTGCAATTTTTTTTGTAATTTAAGATGCTCATCTTGTAAGATGTGTGATGCACAAATAACTTCTCTTTATCACCAAGGTGACATCATTTTTCTAGTTTGATGTAGCCCCATTTGTTTACTGTTGCTTTGATTCTCATGCTGTTGGAGTCAGAGGTAACTTTAAGGCTTATTTCAGATACCTCAGTATGGGCCCCAGATCAAATCGATGGGGTTTACAGTTAACAATACTTATACACTTTCCCCATATTTGGTAGCTACACTCTTCCCTTACAGCTTTCTAGCCCTTTTTCCAGCCATGACATCATCTCCCCAGACAATAACTTGGGTCCACTTGCATATCAGAGGTCAGGCTTAGGAAAAAACTTGCATAGTCATGGGCCTTTTGAAATATGACTAAAATAGGCCTATTAGCTATCTTCAAAATGGAGACCCCCAAATCTTCAGCTGCACTATTCCAGCCATTAGGCTCATGATTAATCAACAATTTGTTTGGCTTTATATGTTACCTTTTTTTCAGCCACCAGGTTCAAGATGCTATTTAATTCATTTTGAATTTTTTGTTTGTTTGTTTGAGAGTGGCCAAATGTCAGTTTTTCTAACACCATTCACTGAAAAGATTTTCCTTGCTCAACTTTATTTATTTTGTCTCCAGGGTTATTGTTGGGGCTCGGTGCCAGCACTAAGAAGCCGCTACTCCTGACAGCCATTTTTTTTTCCATTTTACTGGGTAGGACAGAGAAATTGAGAAAGGAGGGGAGATAGAGAGAGAGAGAAAGACAGACAGATACCTACAGACCTGCTTGACCACTTGTGAAGCCTCCCCTTGCAGGTGGGGAGCAAGGGCTGGAACGGAATCCTTGCATGGGTCCTTGCGCTTTGTACTGTGTGCGCTTAACCAGGTGCACCACCACCTGCCTCCCTCCCCCTCCTTTTTTTTTAAAGTTTGGCATGTATTCGATGTGGGTTTATTTATGGGCCCTCAGTTCGTTCCCTTGATCACTAATATTGTGCTAGTACTGTACTATTTTGATTATTATTATATGTTGGTCTGCTTCTAAATTCTGCTTCTAAAACCCCTTCTGTTTCATCGGTTTAATCCCCCCTGCTTAACACTGTATTCTATTTACATAACCACTGTTAACTAAGCACCACCCTGCCTGCAGGGCATTAGTTTAATCCCCACTGGTTCATGATGTCTTTTTGCTTTGCCCCCTCTCCTAGTCCACCCTGATTTCCACCAGTCTTTTTCCGCTCCACCCTCTCTACGTCACATCCTGTTTCCACCCTACTTGGCGAGTAAATATAAGGACAGGATTGTGATTAGAGATGGCTTAGATTGTGCTGCGTTCCACATGAATAAAGAGATACTGCTTCCCAGCTCAGCCATGGGTCTCTGGTTGCCTGTCTCCTGCCCGTGAAGCCAGCCCAGCAATTACAGTTTGGTGGTATGCTGTGATACTGCCATCGTTCTACTTATTCCCCCTGAGGGTTGCTTTGACTATTTTGATATTATTTGTGATTCAAGCCAACATTAGGAATTTTTGTTAATTACATGTGAAGAATTCCATTGAGATATTGGTAGGGAGTACACTGGATATGTATATTACATTAGGTTAAATGGTAATTTTAACCATGTTAATGCTTTCAACTCATGAGAAAGGATTTATCATTTCTTTGTGTCTGTTATTTCCTTCATTGCTGCTTTGTAGTTTTCATTGTACAAAGCTTTAACCTCTTTGGTTAAAATTATTCCTAGGTGGGGCTGGGTGGTGGTTCATCTGGTTAAGTGTACATATTACCATGCACAAGGAACCAGGTTCACCCCCAGGCCCCCCACCTGCAGGGGGAGAGCTTCACGAGCAGCTAAGCAGTGCTATAAGTGTCTTTCTGCCTCTTTCTGCCCCTTTTTATCTCCCTTTCTTTCTCAGTTTCTCTCTGTTTTATCCAACAAAATGAATAAATGAAGTTTAAATTTTTTTTAAAGTATTCCTAGGTGTTTTATTCTTTGGTATAATTGTAAAGGTTCATTGTACATAGTAAAGCAGAATTTTGTGTATTTATTTTAAATCCTGACACTTTATTACAATATTTATTTATTTTTTTATTTTTAGGTGATGTTCCTTTTTTGATGGTAGCTATTTTATTTTATTTTTCTTTAGTGGGGGATTAATGTTTTATAGATGACAGTAAATACAATAGTTTGTATATGCATAACAATAGTAATTTATTATACCAATAGTTTTTCTCAGTCTTTAGGGTGTGTGTGTAGTAGTAGTAGTAATAGTAGTAGTAGTAATAGTAGTAATAATAGTAATAGTAGTAATAATGGTAATAGTAGTAGTAATAGTAGTAGTAATAGTAGTAGTAGTAGTAATAGTAGTAGTAGTAATAGTAGTAGTAATAGTAGTAACAGTAGAAGTAGTATTAGTAGTAGTAGTAATAGTAATAGTAGTAGTAGTAAATAGTATTAGTAGTAGTAGTAAATAGTATTAGTAATAGTAGTAATAGTAGTAGTAGTAAATAGTATTAGTATTATTATTATTAGTAGTAGTAATAGTAGTAATAGTAGTAGTAGTAGTAATAGTAGCAGTAGTAATAGTAGTAGTAATAATAGTAGTAGTAGTAAATAGTAGTAGTAATATTAGTAGTAGTAGTAGTAAATAGTAGTAGTAATAGCAGTAGTAGTAAATAGTATTATTATTATTAGTAGTAGTAGTAATAGTAGTAGTAGTAATAGTAGTAGTAGTATGCTATCCATAAATAGTGGTAGTTTCACCTCCTTTTCTTTTTGGATTCTTTCTTTCTTCCTTCCGTCCTTCCTTCCTTTCTTTATTTTTTTTAATATAGTGCCAAAGAATGAACCCAAAGTTTTACACAACTGGTACCACTAAGTTGCCTCCACTCCAATTACAATTCTGCTTATTCATTTATTTGTTGAAAGAAGCAGAGGTGTCAGAGAGGAATGGATACGAGAGAACCAGTGCATCATTCCACTACCCCTTGATGTTGTCCATGGCGCCATGGTGCTCTTACATGGGGCTGGAGACTGAACCTAGTGTCTCACACATGCAGTGGTACATGCTTGACCTGCTGGGCCACTTCTTAGCCCTCCACCTTTAAATTATTTTTCGTGCCTAATTTCTCTAAGACTTTCAGTGTTGTGTTGGGTAAGTGAATTGGGGGAGAGTGGGTATCTTTGTCGTGTTACTGATTTTTTTAAAAAATATTTTATTTATTTTCCTTATTTGTTCCCCTTGTTGTTTTTATCATTGTTGTAGTTATTATTAGTGCTGTTACTAATGTTGTTGCCGGATAGGACAGAGAGAGATGGAGAGAGGAGGGGAAGACAGAGAATGAGAGAGAAAGACAGACACCTACAGAACTGTTTCACCGCCTGTGAAGCGTGACTCCCCTGCAGGTGGGGAGCTGGGGGCTCGAACCGGGATCCCTACGCCAGTCCTTGCTCTTTGCGCCATGTGTGCTTAACCGTCTGCACTAGCGCCTGACTCCCATGTTACTGATTTTAACAGATCATTTTTAGTTTGTTGTTGTTTTAGTTAACATTGAATTAGCATTGTGTTTGTCATCTAAGGCTTTTATTATGTTTAGGTCCAGTCCCTCTCTTTTTGTTTTCTAGGTGTGCAGACTGGATGTCACAGAAGCGATGTAGATAGTGTTCAGAAACAGACTTTAAAGTGCAGAATACTTCATGCAGGGACACACGAAGGTCATGAAGAACGTAGCTTCTTCCGGTATTCTCTTGCCTAATTTATTCTGTCTTACTTCCCCTCCCCCCCGCCCCCCCGCCCCATGAAGCCAACTTCCCACCGGTCTGTTAAAGTTACCTGCATGTTTTATTACACCTCTGTCTTCCAGGTGTGACTACTTTTCTAAAATCCTTCTCTGATGAGTTCTTTAAACTCTTCCCACGACTTCTCTGGTGCTCCCTCAAAACCCCGCCCTTCTCAGATGGGAACCAAGTAAAAAGTAAAAGCCAGAGCCTCAAGTAACCCCAGATGGAATTGAGGTTCAAGGCCTCTTCTCTCTAGTCTTTTCCTAACAATAAAATTACAGGGTTATAGTTTTACACCATACCCTTAGGTGCCCCTGCCCTCCTTCACACTCCACCCACAACTTTCATCTATTTATTTTTTTAATCAAGGGGATTAATGGCTTAAATATAGTTGTTGATACATGTGCAGAATTTCTCAATTTTTGACAAAACACTCTCACCCCAATATCTTCCACCATCATGTACCAAGACCTGAAAGCCCCTGTACCTCTGTGCCTCAGAGTCCTTTACTTTGGTACAATACACTAAACCAAATCCAAGTTCTACTTTGTGCTTTGTGTTTCCCTCATTTTATAGTCTTTCTTTCTTTCTTTCTTTCTTTTTTTTTTTTTTTTTTTTTTACCAGAGCACTGCTGAGCTCTGATTTACGGTGGTACAGGGGATTGAACCTGGAACTTGGAAACCTCTGGCATGAGAGTCTCTTTGCATAACAATTACACTACCTCCCCTGCCCTTGTTTCCCCTTTTTCTTCTTATTTCTCAACTTTTGTACATGAGTGAGATAACTCCATATTCATTCTTCTCTTTCTGAATTATCTCATTTAACATAATTCCTTCAAGCTCCATCCAAGATGAGATGAAGAAGGTGAATTCATCATTCTAACTGGCTGAGTAGTATTCCATTGTGTATGTGTATTAAAATGTTCTGGGACATCTGTTTTTGGACACCTGAGTAGCTTCCAGGTTTATTATTATTATTATTATTATTACAAATTGTACTGCTATGAACATAGGTATACACAGATCTTTTTGGATGGTGTGTTTGGTTCTTTAGGATATATCCCCAAGAGAGGAATTGCCACATCATAGGTCCATTTCTAGCCTTCTGAGAGTTCTCCAGACTGCTCTCCTCAGAGGCTGGGCCAATTTACATCCACACCAGCAGTGCAGGAGAGTTTCTTAGTCCTCACAACCTCTGCAGAATTGGTTGCTGTTACCTTTTCTGATGTATGACATTCTCACAAGAGTGAAATGTCATCTATCTCATTGTTGTCCTTAATTGCATTTCTCTCACAACCAATGACTTGGAGCGCTTTTTCATGTCTGTTGGCCTTTTGGATCTCTTCCTTGGTGAATATTCTGTTCATAGCCTCTCCCTATTTTTGGATTTTTTTCTTCTGAGTTTGGTGAGCTCTTTATATATGTTGGTTATTAGCCTTTTGTCTGATGTCTGGCATATAGATATCTCCCATTTTATAAGGATTTTTTTTTTTGGTTTGGGTGATGTTTCTTTTGCTGTGCAGAAGATTTTCAATTTGATGTAGTCCCATTGGTTTTTTTTGTTTTTGTCTTCTTTGCAATTGGACTTGTATCATGAAGATGCCTATAAAACTTAGGTGAAAAATAGTTTTGCCAAGGGTAGGGGTAGATAGCATAATGGTTATGCCAACAGACTCTCATGGCTGAGGCTACAAGGTCTCATCTTCAATTCCACCATAAGCAATCCCAGCACAAGCACCACCATAAGCCAGAGCTGAGCAGTGGCCTGGTTAAAAAGAAAGAAAAAAAAAAGAAAAGAAAATAGTTCTGCCAATATTTTCCTCTAAGTAATTGATAGTTTCTGGCCTAACATCAAGTCCTTGATCCATTTGGAGTTTACTTTTTTTTAATTATCTTTATTTATTGGATAGAGAAGCCAGAAATTGAGAGGAAGGCGGAGAAAGAGACAGAGAGACACTTGCAGCCCTGCTTCACCACTCGTAAAGCTTTCCCTCTGCAGGTGGGGACCAGGGGCTCAAACTAGGGTCCTTGTGCACTGTAACATGGGCACTCAGCCAGGTGCATCACCACCCGGCTCCTGGAGTTTACTTTTGTGTGTGGTGAAATGTAGTGTTTCAGTTTCATTCTTCTGCATGTTTCAACTCAATTTCCCCAACACTGTATCTATCCTCCTTTTGGTATTTTGGGGCCCCTTGTGAAAATTTTTATATTTATAGCTGTGTAGGCTTATTTCTGGGCTTTCAGTTCTATTCCATTGGTCAGGAAAATGCTTATTTTTGTTTCAGTGCCAAACTATATTATATGGTTTGAAATCTGGGAGCAGGATGCTTCTGTTCTTTTTTACTCAAAGATATCTTTGGCAATTCTAGGTATATTTGGGTTCCAGACAAACTTTTTAAAAAAATATTTATTTATTTTCCCTTTTGTTGTCCTTGTTGATTTTTATGGTTATTGTAGTTGTTGTTATTGATGTTGTTGTTGTTAGATAGGACAGAGAGAAATGGAGAGAGGAGGGGAAGACAGAAGAGGGAGAGAAAGACAGACACCTGTAGACGTGCTTCACCGCCTGTGAAGGGACCACCCTTGCAGGTGAGGAGCTGGGGGCCTTGAACCAGGATTCTTGTGCCAGTCCTTGCACTTTGCGCCACCTGTGCTTAACCCACTGCGCTACCGACCGACTCCCCCAAATAAACTTATATATGTATATATATATATATATTTTTTTCTCCTTCAGGATTATTTCTGGAGCTTGGTGCCGGCAAAATGAGTCCACTGCTTCTGGCAGCATTTTTTCCATTTTATTGGCTAGGACAGAGAGAAATCGAAAGCTGGGGGGGAGACAGAGAGGGAGAGACAAAGATAGACACAGGCAGATCTGCTTCGCCGTTTGTGAAGTATTTCCTGGCAATTGGGGAGCAGAAGTTCGAACCTGAATCCTTGTGTGGGTCCTTGTGCTTCATACCATGTGCACTTAACTATGTGTGTCACCGTCTGGCCCCCAGCTTTTGTAGCTTTTATTACACTTTTCTTACACAATCTGGTGGGGCCTTGATGGGGCCTGCATTAAATCTCTATCTGGCTCTGGGCAGAACAGTCATTTAGATAATGTTGATTCTATTGGTCTGTGATCATGGCTTGTCTTCCCACTTCTTTATAATAGTGATTCATAATTTTCAGTATACAAGTTTTTCACTTCTTTTTTTATATTTATTTATTTTCCCTTCTGTTGCCCTTGTTGTTTTTCATTGTTGTTGTAGTTATTATTGCTGTTGTTGATGTCATTGTCGTTGGATAGGACAGAGAGAAGTGGAGAGAGGAGGGGAAGACAGAGAGACACCTGCAGACCTGCTTCGTTGCCTGTGAAGCGACTCCCCTGCAGGTGGGGAGCCGGGGGCTCGAACCGGGATCCTTACTCTGGTCCTTGCGCTTTGCGCCATGTGCACTTAACCCACTGCGCCACCGCCGGACTCCCAGGTTTTTCACTTTTTTGGTTAGGTTTATTCCTTGATATCTTATTGGTTTTGCTGAAACAGTGAATGGAGCTGATTTCTACGTTTCCTCTTCTTTTGATTTAATGTTTGCATAAAGGAACACCCTTGGACTTTTGTATATTAATTCTGTAGCCTGCCACCTTACCGTATTGCCTGATAATTTCCAGGAGCTTCTGATAGTGGGTCGCTCTGTCTAGTACCTGATCTGAGCTGGAATACATTCAGTTTCTCACTGCTGAGTATGCTGTTGGCTGTAGGTTTGCTATATATGGACTCCACTAGATAAAGGAATTTTCCATCTATTCCCATTCTTTGTAGTGTTTTGATCAAAGGGGCAATAGGATTCTGTCAAAGAATTCCTTAGCGTCTATGGAGATGATTTTTAGTTTTTAGTTTATTGATGTGGTAGAAGGGTAGTGAATTCTTTTTTTTTTCTTTTGTTGCCCTTGTTGTTTATTGTTGTTGCTGTTATTATTATTCTTGTTATTTACGTCGTTGCTGTTGGATAGAATAGAGAGAAATCAAGAGAGGAGGGGAAGGCAGAGGGGGAGAGAAAGACACCTGCAGACCTGCTTCACCGCCTGTGAGGTGAACCCCCTGCAGGTGGGGGCTCTCACCGGGATCGTTACACGGGTCCTTGAGCTTTGCGCCAGGTGCAAAGCCACAGCCAGGCCCCCCCATTAGATTTTTTGTTGTTGTTGTTGCCATTATTGTTTTTATTATTATTGTTTTTATTATTGTTGTCAGTGCTGTTGTTGGATAGGACAGAGAGAAATCGAGAGATAAAGGGAGACAGAGAAGGGGAGAGAAACATAGACACCTGCAGACCTACTTCACCGTCTGTGAAGTGACCCCCCCTGCAGGTGGGGAGCCGGGGGCTCGAACCGGGCTCTCTGCGTCGGTCCTTGTGTTTTGCACCATGTGCACTTAACCTGCTGCGCTACCGCCCTCTGTGAATTCTTTTTATAAATATTTTTATTTTACTTATCTTTTCTGGATAGAGACAGAGAAAATTTGAGAAGGGAGGGGGATAGAGAGGGAAAGAGAAAGACAGACACCTGCAGACCTGCATCACCGCCTGTGAAGCGACTCCCCTGCAGGTGGGCAGCCCGGGGCTCAAACCGGGATCCTTACACTGGTTCCTGCGCTTTGCACCACCTGCGCTTAACCTGCTGCGCCACCTATGGACTCCGAGGGGTAGTGAATTCTATCCCCTGCATTGCATGTGCTAGAGTGATGCTCTGGTTCTTTCTCTCTCTCTCTCTCTCTCTCTCTCTCTCTCTCTCTCTCTCTCTCTTCCTCTTCATCTCCCTCTCCCTTTTCTCTCCTTCTCTCTCTGCCTCTCCCTTTTCTCATAAGTAAACACACACCTTTAAAAAAATGGGTTGCTTTTTTGCATAAAGAGTATCACATGATTTTTATTGTGTGTGGCTATCTCATGCTGATATTCAATGTGATTCCATCTGCTCATGAAAAATAAGATCTATGCAGTTTTTTTTTCCTTCTTTTATTTTGGAGGCATGTTTTTAATGCTTTTCTGTGGTGTCCTTACTTGATTTTGGCGTTAGATATGCTGGGCTCATAAAATGAGCTGGAAATTGCCCCCTCCTCAATTTTTTTTGAAAAGTTTGAGAATGATAGGTATTAAATCTTCATGAATGTCCAGCAGAATTCACCACGGAAGTCACCTGCTTCTGGACTTTTTGACCTTGTCTTTTATGTAATGTTAAAAATCAACTTAGGTATTTAAAAAACAAGATCTAACTTTATTTGGGTCATCAGGTTTTCTGATTCTTAATACTTGAAAACTCAGATTTCAAAATAAAAATCTCGTCTTTTTTTTTTTTTTTTTTTTTTACTAAAATACAAGAAATTCTAGGGTTCTAGGGCTAGCCTGCTTTATCCCCAGCCTAAGTTTGAATGTATTTCAATTAGTCTGCCTATAAAATAATACCACCTGATTCTCTTCTTTCAGTATGAGAACAATAAACTGGTCTGATATGTTTTGCGAATTCTTGTTAACTTGCTATACTTGGAAATGGGAAGGGTTCCTTACTAGCCATGATCTGCGACATTCTTAAGATGGCATTGTTAAGGGGGTCGGGCGGTGGCGCAGTGGGTTAAGCGCATGTGGCGCAAAGCGCAGGGACCAGAGTAAGGATCTCGGTTCGAGCCCCCGGCTCCCCACCTGCAGGGGAGTCGCTTCACGGGCGGTGAAGCAGGTCTGCAGGTGTCTGTCTTTCTCTCCCCCTCTCTCTCTGTCTTCCCCTCCTCTCTCCATTTCTCTCTGTCCTATCCAGCAACAAAGCAGCGTCAACAATGGCAATAATAATGGCCGCAACGAGGCTGCAACAACTAGGGCAACAAAAAGGGGGAAAGATGGCCTCCAGGAGCGGTGGATTCATAGTGCAGGCACCGAGCCCAGCAATAACCCTGGAGGGAAAAAAAAAAAAAAAGATGACATTGGTAAAATGATTATGATCTCTGGGCAGTGCTTCATTACTGACAAGCATACAGAATTATCTAAATTTTGCTTCTTATTAACACACAGGAAAAGTGTATTGATGCTTTTTCGTTTATGTGCTTCTATCATTTATGTCTGTGCTCTGCATATTTGGCTGCCCTCAGACTCTGAATTCTGTCGTGGACATCGGCATCACTTTTTGGCGCTGTTGTGTTGGTTTGTTACAGTCCATCACCTTCCTTGTTGTCCTTCCTATGAAGGTGTCACTAGGTCTTACTCACAAATCAATGAAGGCTCCTCATCCTTCCGTGTATATTTTCTCTCTTTCTTTCTTTCTTTCTTTCTTTCTTTCTTTCTTTCTTTCTTTCTTTCTTTTTTGTCTCCAGTGTTATTGTTGAGTGAGCACCTACACAATGAATCCACTGCTCTTGGAGACCATTTTTCTCATTTTTGTTGCCTTTGTTGATGTTATTGGGTAGGATAGAGAGAGATCGAGGGGGGAGGGGGAGACAGAGGGGGAGAGAAAGATAAACACCTGCAGAGCTGCTTCACCGCCTGTGAAATGATTCCCCTGCAGGTGGGGAGCCGGGGGCTCAAACCGGGATCCTCACGCCACGTCAGCTTAACCCGCTGCACTACCCCCCAGACCCTACTGTGTGTAATTTTACATTTAATGGTTCTACTGTGGCATAATCAGAAACTCCAAAGCAGTCACTTTAAGTATTGTGCTATGTGTGATGTCATATTTTTAAAATCTTCTGTGTGTGTCAAAGAGAGAAAGAGACAGAGATATGACAGACAGAGAGAAAGAGAGAGAGAGGGAGGGAGAACTTAGAGTACTTGTCTTTTCAGTAGTTGAACTGAACTAGTGAAGGAGTCAGTCTGTGGTGAAAATTTATGGACTTTGGGCTGAGTTTGATGTGAGGTTATATCTCAGAACCCCAGATAATTCTACCTCTCCTGCTGGGTTCTTGTAAGATTCAAGATAGTAACTATAAAGCATTTTATGTACTAATAGCTGTAGTCATTCTTACTGGATGAAAAGTTTCTGTTTGATTTGAGCACATGTAAATTAGCAGGATATTTGATGTTGGGATGAGAGCCACATCCTGGGTAAGTGAGTCAGAAGGAGGAAAGAGTCTCTGCCAATTGTGTCTCTTTGGAAAGACACACTGTAGACTTCTAAGGTGAGGTTACCCATGGAGAAGGTTCCTGTAACTTAGGGAAAAATGATACAACTGGAGTGAGATCATGAAGTTACCCATAGAGCTCTCACTGGTTAAAGCTAAAGGAGAGGAGGAAGACTGCAATCAAATTATAGCCATTGTGCAGAGAGATCGCCTACAGTACTTGTAGTTAGAAAAAAAGGATTCCTTGATCTCTTGCGACTTCACAGAAGACATAAGAAAATGGATTCTTATGTCTTGTTCTAATTTTGCTGAGCCAATAAACTTAGTTCTTATTGAAATGCTGCTCAAAGTGAGGTTAAGTTTTATTGAATAGTCTTTGAGATCTTACTCTGCCTAGAGCTACACATCATCTCTCTTCTTCACACATGGAAATGAAAATAAGAAAAGACCTCTCTTTTTTTCTTTTAAAGAAATCTTTAAAAAAAATTTAAATTTATTTTCTTTGATAGAACAGAGAGATATTGAGAGGAAAAGGAGGTAGAAAGGGAAAAGAGAGAGAGGTTAAGCACTGCTTCACCACTTATGACACTTTCCCCCTGGAGGTGGGGACTGGGGGCTTGAACCTAGGTGCCTGTGCACAGCAATACAGGTACTTAACCAGGTGTGCCACCACCACGCAGCCCTGCAGAGACCCATCTCTCACCCTTATTGTACATACTACGCACATCATGAAAGGCGGACTCAGTCAGGTCTCAGCTTTTAGACCATCCTTATCTTAACTTGCAGGTAAGCTGATTCTCTGAACACACACGCGTAGATATTTAGTATATTCTATATCTGGAAAAGAAAGAGACACAATGGAATCCCAAGGGCTTAAATAAGTACCCCTCCTCCCAATTTAACTCTACCCCATGTTTAAATCAGGTCCACCTAGTTTTTATTTACTATAAACAGAATCAATAACACTTGCTGAATATCGAGTTGCCTTCTTAAGGAATAGCTATTTCCTGTTTTTATTCAACTTAGTCTCTTTGGGAAAGTGGGCCCAAAGACAGGGTCTCAGATCAGATGGACTATTGAGCTAATCTTTGTTATGAACTCTGTGCACCCTTCTCAGGAGTGGGACCAGGTGATCTCATACAGACAAGCCATTTGGGGCAGGTGTAGACAGCATAATGGTTATGCAAAGAGACTCTCAGGCCTGAGGCTCCAAACTCATGAGTTCAATCCTTTACACCACAAAAAACCAAAGCTGAACAGTGCTTTGCTTAAAAAAAAAAAAAAGGAGCTGGAGGTCTAGGCTCATTGTGTTTGTTGAGTGCATATATTATCATGCCCAAGGACATAGGTTCAAGCCCTCAGTCCCATCTGCAGGCGGAAAGCTTTGTGAACAGTCAAGTAAGCAGTGCTGCAGAAGTCTCTCTCTTTCTCTCCCTATCATCCTTTTCCCTCTTGATTTCTGGCTGTCGCTACCCAATAAATAAATAAAGACAATTTAAAAAAAAAATCGAAAAGTTACAAACAAGTAATTTGGTTTATTTATTTATTTTGCCACTAGGCTTTTCACTGAGGCTTAGGTCAGCACAATGCCATTGTTCCTTGTGGACTATCTCTTTTTTCTTTTTAGCTAGAGGGCAAGAGACAAACTTGGGGTGTGGGGTAGCACGACAGCACTGGTCCACAGCTTAGACAATTTCTCATCCGCACGGTGCACTTTCCTGGTGGCTGGGAGCTCAATACCAGCTCCTCACACAGGGTAAAGTATGTGTTTGAGAGGGAGAACTATCTCCTGGCCCCTTGGGCTTCTTTTTGGAACTGAATTGCTAAAGGTTCTTGATGTCTTAGCTGTTGTGACTGACCTTGCCTGTTTCTTGTCACTCTACTCTTCAGGAATCACAGATGTAAAGTCTATCTGTACTCCAGGGCCCAGGGATGCTAACATTAATTAGCTAATTAGTGAATAGCCATTGTAATCGTTGCAGCTGGTCGTACAGGTTGACCAGAGAACGACTCTAGGGTGCGCTGTTCACAGCTATTCACAGCACTACGTGTGTTTGGTGCCCCCGGCGTTGCTCAGTGCATGGCTTTGACAGCTGTACAGTGAAGCTGCTGGGTTGCATTGGATCGACCTTCTCGTGGTGCATCCCGTGAGTACCCATTCATTGGGGAAACTGACGATCCTTCCTAGCTGACTGAATCCACATGGATCCCAGTCACTTTCAAAGCCAGCAACAAGCAGCTCCTGAGCCTTCAACCTGACGCTGTTGACTGGCTACGGAAGAAGGGCAAACTCTAGAAGAAGAAGTGAAGCTGCTGTGTGTCTTTAAATGTGGAGGGGCAAGGAATGCTTATATAGAAATGTGTTCTTTCACAGGTAGAAGTGATATCATTTCTTATGTAAAGTATATCCTTTCTCATATAAAAGAAAGGTATATATCATGCTTATGGTTATTTCTCGCTTTTTTCTTTTAATTTGTAAAAAGTCTATTATTAGGTAGAGACAGAGAGACATCAAAAGGAGAGGGGGAGATAGAGAGGGAGAGAGAGTGCCAGGTGGTGGAGCATGTCACCATATGCAGGGACCCAGGCTCAAGCCCCCAGTCCCCTGCCTGTGGGCGAAAGCTTAGCAATTAGTGAAGCAGTGCTCCAGGTATCTTTTTTTCTCTCTTCCTCTTTATCTCTCCCTACCCGCTCAGTTTCTGGCTGTCTCTATGCAATAAATAAAGATAATAAAAAATTTAAAAGGAGAAAGAGAAGAGAAGAGAGAGGAAGAGAAACCTACAGCTCTACTCCACTCCTGAAGCTCCTCCTATAGGTGGGGACGAGGAACTTGAGCCTTGATCCTTACACACTGTAGTGTGTGTGCTTAACCTGGTGTGAAACTGCCTGGCCTTTAGGTGATTTCTCTTTATCTGTAGTCTTACTTGGTAGAAAAGGGTGGTTTGCTTCTTGAATCCCTGTATAACCGCAGCAGTCAGGAGCCCGTAGTGATAGGGTTCTGTCCTATATTGTTCTGAAAATCAAGCTGCAGTGACGGCTTCCCAGAACTATTGCTCCATCAGCAGGAGTATAGTCCTGGCTTAGGGCCACATTGCTGAAGACTGTGTAAGGTTCTTCCCGACTTCTCCTCTATGAATCAGTCCCCTGGGATAGCTGAATTATAAATACTGGTTGATAGTATAAAAGTGGGGAGTGAGGGGGCTGGGTGGTAGTACAGTGGGTTAAGCGCACATGGCACAAAGCACAAGGACTGGAGTAAGGAAGCTGGTTCAAGTCCCCGGCTCCCCACCTTCAGGGGAGTCACTTCACAAGCGGTGAAGCAGGTCTGCAGGTATCTATCTTTCTCTCCCGCTCTCCCTCTTCCCCTCCTCTCTCCATTTCTCTGTCCTATCCCACAACGACAGCAATAACAATAACAATAATAACAACAGCGATAGACAACAAAAGGAAAAAAATAGCCTCCAGGAGCAGTGAATTCATAGTGCAGGCACTGAGCCCCAGCAATAACCCTGGAGGCAAAAAAAAAAAAAAAGGGGGGAAACGAGGCAGGGTTGGAGACCGGAGTATAGTCTGTTTCCAACACCGCTCCATTTTTGATGTTTCAAATAAGACTTTCTAGAAAGGATCAAAGCCCCTCTAAATGTCAAGTAAAAAATAAAAGAGGGTCTATTGGCTCAGTTTCTGCAAAATGTGTGCAGATGGGCATAGGATGGTTTCAGACACTGCAGCAATGTTGTTGAACTACAGATGCTTTTCTCTTGATCTTTGCCCTTCTTTCCATCCTTCTGTTCTTGTTTTCTCTCTGTTGGCTTTGTTTCTAGGCAGGTTGTCTGCACCTGGTGGTCTCTGGTATCTGGCATCCTGTGAATTTAGTAATTCCAGGAAAGCTCTGAGAGCAAAATCAAGTCAAAGCACAGGAAACAATCCTAGTTCATAGCAGACCAGATCAAGATGTTAAATAAGATTTAAAAATAACCTTTCTGATTTGGTTTGGGCTCATCACTAAATCTGTGACTGTAGCTAAGAAAATGGAATTCAGGAGGCCGGGCGGTAGCATAGCGGGTTAAGCACACATGGCACAAGGACCAGGGTAATAATCCCAGTTCGAGCGAGCCTCTGGCTCCCCACCTGCAATGAGGTCTCTTCACAAAGGGTGAAGCAGGACTTCCCCCTCTCTGTCTTCCTCTCCTCTCTTGATTTCTCTCTGTCCTATCCAACAACAACAATAAGAAAAACAAGGGCAACAAAAATGGGAAAAATGGCCTCCAGGAGCTATGGATTCATAGTGCGGGCACCGAGCCCCAGCAATGAACTATGTGCCCACTTCTATTTTTATTTACTGTTTAAAAATTATTATATTGGGAGTCTGGTGGTAGCGCAGCGGGTGAATCACACCTGGCGCAAAGTGCAAAGACCAGAGTAAGGATCCCAGTTCGAGCCCCCAGCTCCCCCCCCCCCCGCAGGGGAGTCGCTTCACAGGCGGTGAAGAAGGTCTGCAGGTATCTATCTTTCTCTCCCCCCTCTGTCTTCCTCTCCTCTCTCCATTTCTCTCTGCCTTATCCAAAAATGACAACATCAACAATAACAATAATAACCACAACAAGGGCAACAAAAGGGGGGAAAAATGGCCTTCAGGAGCAGTGGATTCATGGCACAGGCACTGAGCCCCAGCAATAACCCTGGAGGCAAATATATATATATGTGTGTGTGTGTGTGTGTATATATATGATAGAGATATTCAGAAATAGAGAGCGAGAGAGACAGAGAGACACCTGCAGCCCTGCTTTACCACTCGCTAAGCTTTCCCCCTGCAGGAGGGGACCAGGGGTTTGAACCTAGGTGCTTGTGAATAGCAATATATGTACTTAACCAGGTGCGCCACCACCTGGCTTTCTAAAGAAATAACAAAATCTGTCACCCGAGGATAATATATATATATACATGTATATGTATATATGTATATATATTGAAACAAGAGTTATCAGATCAGGTGTTTTCCTTTCTCCTCTGTGTGTATCAACCAGGGCAACTGGACTGGGCTTTTAAAAAAATATTTATTTCTTTATTTTCCCTTTTTTTATTGTTGTAGTTATTATTATTGTTGTTATTGATGTCCTTGTTGTTGGATAGGACAGAGAGAAATGGAGAGAGGAGAGGAAGACAGAGAGGGGGAGAGAAAGATAGACACCTGCAGACCGACCTGCTTCACTGCCTGTGAAGCGACTCCCCTGCGGGTGGAGAGCTGGGGGTTGGAACCGCAGGTCCTTGCACTTTGCGCCATGGGCGCTTAACCTGCTGAGCTACCGCCTGACTCCCTGGACTGGGCTTTTAATGATGATCTCAACTTACCTGTGCTATTTTCTGAGATGCAGATATATTTCCCTTTTCATGATAGTCCATAGGATCCATTCGAGCAACTCACATTACTTTTACTAAGAGATCTGAAAACTTGATAAACAAATATCCTTCTTCCTGGAACGTAGTTGACCGTCCTGTAACATTTTATATGATTGACATCTATTTCAGCTATTTTTGCTTGTTTTTACTTTCTTTTTTTAAATTTTTTTCTCTCCAGGGTTATTGCTGGACTCGGTGCCTGCACCATGAATCCACCGCTCCTGGAGGCCATTTTTTCCCCCTTTTGTTGCCCTTGTTGTTGTAGCCTCCTTGTGGTTATTATTATTATCATTGTTGATGTTGTTCGTTGTTGGTTAGGACAGAGAGAAATGGAGAGAGATGGGAAAGACAGAGAGGGGGAGAGAAAGACAGACACCTGCAGACCGACCTGCTTCACTGCCTGTGAAGCGACTCCCCTGCGGGGGGGATCCGGGGCTCCAACTGGGATCCTTACACCGCTACCGCCCGACTCCCTGTTTTTACTTTCTAAAGATTATTTTTATTTATTGGATAGAAACAGTCAGAAATCGAGAGGAAAAGGGAGCGAAGAGTGGGAGAGAGATACCTACAGCACTGCTTCACCACTTGCAAAGCTTTTCCCCAAAGGTGGGGATCAGGGGCTTGAACCTGGTCCTTGAACATTGTGACATGTGTGCTCAATCAGGTGTGCCACCACCTGGCCCCTTGTTTTGTTTTTTTAACCAAAGTACGGTTTGTCAGCTTTGGCTTATCTTAGTGCTAGGGACTGAACCTGGGAGCTTGGAGTCTAAGCTATGAAAGTCCACTATGCTGTCTCCCCAGCCCTTATATCTTCTGTTGACTTTTATGACACTATAGTCTTTCCTCCCTCCCTCTCCCTCCCTTCTTTTCTTTCTTCTTTCCTTCCTCTTTGACAGAGATAAGAGAGAAATTAAGAGGAAAGTGGCAGAGAGGGAAAAAGGGTTACCAGTCACACAGCTTCCTCTTGCAGGAGGGGACTAGAGGCTTGATCCAGGGTCCTTGAGCATTATAATGTGTGTGCTCTAAAGGTCTCACTGTTTTCATCATTATACAATGATTATCTTTTATGTGCTAACATTGAGAAAACTGACGCAAGGGCAGGGCAGTGGCACACCTGGTTAAATCCTCCCTCTCCATGTGCAGGGAGGGAGGCTTCACAAATGGTGAAGAAGGTCTGCAGGTGTCTATCTCTCCCTCCCTTCTCAATTTCTCTGTCCTATAGAATGAAAAGGAAAAGGCCACCAGAAGCAGTGGATTCATAGTGTTGGCACCGAGCCGATTAGAGGCAAAAAGAAAAGAAATGCAAAGAAGAGAAAAGAAAAGACAACCCCACCGTGTGTGCTGGAGCCCCGCTTCCCCAGAGCCCTGCCCCACTAGGGAAAGAGAGAGACAGGCTGGGAGTATGGATCCACCTGTCAATGCCCATGTTCAGCGGGGAAGCAATTGCAGAAGCCAGACCTTCCACCTTCTGCATCCCATAATGACCCTGGGTCCATACTCCCAGAGGGATAGAGAATAGGAAAGTTATCAGGGGAGGGGGTGGGATACGGAGTTCTGGTGGTGGGAATTGTGTGGAGTTGTACCTCTCTTCTCCTGTGTTTTTTGTCAGTTTTTCCTTTTTATAAATAAAAATTAGAAAAAAAATGAAATGAAATGAAAACTGACCCAAGGGGACCAGGTAGTGGTGCACCTGGTTAAATGCACACCTTACAGTGCACAAGGACCCAGGTTCAAGGACCTGGTTTTCACCTGCAGGGGGAAAGCTTCATGAGTGGTGAAGCAGCAGGCCTGAAGGTATTTCTCTGTCTCTTTCGCTCTCTTCCTCCCTCTCCCCTCTCAGTTTCTTTCTGTCTCTATCCAATAATAAATAAATAAATAAATAAATAAATAAATAAAATGTGAGAAATTTAGAAAATAAAAGAAAATTAACCCACGTAGGCTTATGAACAAGTTATAGAAATGGTATAATTTGATATTGCTTTCTAATATATTTTCATACTACTGAAAAGGCATGCGGCAGGAGTGGAGAAAAACATAGAATACAGGAAAAGAGTAAAAAATAATAGGAATTTTTTTTTTCTATTCTAGTACCCTTTGTCCCAAGGTCTTTCTGATTTTATCTTGTTCTGTGGCTTTTTAAATTCTTTCCCCTTGTATTCACCTACTAATTAAATATGTAACTCTTATTGTTAGCTTTCTTATGTGTTCTCTGAAGGAAGTGGTTACAGTCCATAACACAAAAGAATACCTTCCTTAAACTTTGCATTCTGTTGTTGTTGTTGTTGTTGTTCTGGGTGGGGGGAGGGGAGGGTTTTTACAGTTAACCCTCTTCCAATTTGGTGAGTCTGGTAGGTGTGCGTTCACTTCCAACTGTGACAGTTAAAAAAAAGTTAGACTATTTTGTCCCTCTAGCCAATAGGTAACAACTTAAGCTCTGACTATCAGACAATACACTCAAAAACTTTGTGTTTGAAGTGAATGTTATAAGGCATCAAAGTCAATTTAGGGTTCACACTATTCCCAGGTCAAATGAATGTCAGACTAAATTTAAAAAACTAAAATTAAAACTAAATTATGTTACCACGAAGAACACACAATAAAAAATAGGAATCATGCCTTATTCTTGCCGCCTCTCCCCCCTTTAGAGATTGTTCTGCAAAGAGAGGGACACAGATTTTGGTGAGCTTTATTTAGTTGAGCGTTCGAGCAGGGTTTATTTTATTAAAAGAAGAACAGTAGAATTTCAACAAGAGAGGTTAAGTACAGATGAGAAACATTAATTATCTCCTACATTTGCTGAACTACACAAAGCCTTTCCTGCTTTCTTGGTACCCCCTTTAAGAAGCATAAACATCTTAAAGGTATGGAGAGGGAGAATCTCTTAGCCTTCATCTCTCCATTTCTCTCTCTCTTTTAGAAATAATAATTGTTATGCCCAGAAGTTCGAGTCCCGATCTCACACAAAGAAGACCAGAATCACATGAAATATAGCAACAGCCTTTATTATCAAGTTTAAGCTTGGGCCGCCGATACGCTTCCAAGCAAAGGGAGAATCTACGACCTTGATCACTTCTTGTCCCACTTTTTTATAGTTGTCACAGGGTGGGCACAGGTGGAAATATCCACACGGAACAAGAGCAATTGGCCTCGGGCCAACAGCTGCTCTCAATATTTGGGAGTAATGATTTTTTATTTTTATTTGTTTATTTATTTATTTTAGGAAACACCATCAAAACCACAGGATAAGAGGGATACAACTCCACACAAGTTCTACCACCAGAACTCCGTATCCCATCCCCTCCCCTGATAGCTTTCCTATTCTTTATCCCGCTGGGAGTATGGACCCAAGGTCATTGTGGGATGCAGACGGTGGAAGGTCTGGCTTCTGTAATTGCTTCCCCGCTGAACATGGGCGTTGACTGGTCCATCCATACTCCCAGCCTGCCTCTTTCTTTCCCTAGTAGGGCAGGGTTCTGGGGAAATGGAGCTCCAGGACACATTGGTGGGTTTGTCTGTCCAGGGAAGTCTGGTTGGCATCATACTAGCATCTGGAACCTGGTGGTTGAAAGAGAGTTAACATATAAAGCCAAACAAATTGTTGACTAATCATGAACCTAAGGGCTGGAATAGTGCAGATGAAGAGTTGGGGTGTCTCCGTTTGGTAGATAGCTAGTAGGAGTATTTTAGTTATATTCCAAAGGGCCTGTGGCTATACTAGTTTTTTTTTTTTTCTCTCTCTCTCTCTCTTTTTTTCCTCTTAATCTGAAATCTGATATGCAGGTGGATCCAAGCTATTGTCTGGGGAGATGATGTCATGGCTGGAAAAAGGACCAGAAAGCTGGATCAGGGAAGAGAGTAGCTCCCTAATATGGGAAAGGTGTATAAATATTGCTGTCAACCCCATCTCTATTTCTCTTAAGACCTCACACAGAGAAGACAGCAAAGGAGGGTGGGGAGAGATCAAGGGAGACCTGCAACCTTGTTTGGAAGGCCTTGCTGCATACTCTCCCCAGCATTCATGCTTAACCAACTCATATTTCCATAGCACTTTGTGATTGTTACAGGTGAAAGTGGGCATCACTATGTCAGGGGTCACAGTGTTAGCAGGAGGTGCTAAATCAGGTGTGTCTCCACCATGTTGTCTCTTGGCTGAGTGAGTGGCACACCACCTCCACCATCTTGGCTTCCTTGGCGTAAAACGTGACGAAAGCTTAAAACCTGCTCAGTTTTAACTACTACTACTACCTAACAACACAGCTGTCAGTAGTGGTGGGCATTGAGTGTGTGTTGGCAAGGTCTTACCAGCCTTCTTTACAAGTGGGCTCTAATTCCAACCTGCTCTTGATTTGTATGTGTTTTCTCAAGTTCCAACTTCCCTGTGGTTCTGTGAACATTCTTTCTGTAAAATTTTTTGCTTATGTGAGCTGGTGGACTTTGTTTGTTTTGAGCAAGAACCCTGACTGACCGCTCTTCCTGATTTGCGTCAGGAGAGAACAGTGAAGAAATCACTCTGTTGCTACCAGTATCACTTTACAACTCCAGTGCGATTCATACTAGTGCATTAATCATACTAGTTGTTAGTATCTGTATTAGCAAACGTTACTTAACGATATTAATAATCAACAATTCTAACCGGCAATCTTGTATTATATCTGTATATCTTATAATAGGGGCTCTTTATTCTAAACTCTATCTCCAACTAAGTATTATATATTGAATATTTCCTAGGGTGAAAGCAAATCCTTCTCCCCCTCCTCTTGATTAGAGAAGAGGCAAAAGTAGATAGTTTCAGTTCCCTCTGTGAAGAATGGAAAGACGTCTTTTAAAAATGACCACTCGGGGCCAGGTGGTGGCGCACCTGGTTGAGTGCACATGTTACAGTGAGCAAGCTATCCAGGTTTGAGCCCCCGGTCCCCACCTGCAGGGGGAAAGCTTTGCGAGTGGCGAAGCAGTGTTGCAGGTGTCTCTCTGTCTCTCCCCATCACTCCCTTCCCTCTAGATTTATGGCTGTCTCTATCCAATAAATAAAATAAAGATTAAAAAAATACTAAGACCCACTTAAAAAAAAAAACCACTCACGGGGGCCAGATAATAGCTCACATAGTGCAAAGCAAGGTCAGGCACCTGCAGGGGGTTCATTTTACAGTCAATGAAACAGGTCTGTAGGTATCTGTCTTTCTCTCCCCCTCTCTGTCTTCCCCTCCTCTCTCCATTTCTTTCTGTCCTATCCAACAACAACATTAACAACAACAACAACAACAATCAATAATGGAAAAAAGATAGCCAACAGGAGCAGTGGATTCATACTGCAGGCTGGGCCCTAGCAATAACCCTGGAGGCATCATCATCATCATCATCATCATCATCATCATAATCACTCACTGGAAAAATGCCTTAGTTGCTATGACACTGGGCTAATTCCCAGTCCAGTCCCCAGCACTGCACGCACCAGATTATGCTCCGACATTCCCTCCTTTCTGTCTCATGAAACTTTCACTTACATGTAATCAATAAAAATCAGATCTTTAGAATAATTATCCACAATGTGAAACGTATTTTTTTTTAATTTGCTTTTGCCACTAGGCTTATCATTGGAGTTCAATGCCTATAAGATTCTACCATTCCTGCTATTTTATTTTTATTTTTATATTTATTTATTTTCCCTTTTGTTGCCCTTGTTTTTTTATTGTTGTGGTTATTGTTGTCATTGATGTCATTATCATTAGATAGGACAAAAAGAAATGGAGAAAGGAGGAGAAGACAGAGGGGGAGAGAAAGATAGACACCTGCAGACCTGCTTCACCACTTGTGAAGCGACTTCCCTACAAGTGGGGAGCCAGGGGCTTGAACCGGGATCCTTATGCCGGTCCTGTGCTTTGCATCACATACGCTTAACCTGTTGTGCTACCACCTGACTCCCTACCTGTTGTGTTTTTTATTTTTCTCCCTCTCCCCCCCCCCCCTCTCTCAGTCTCTCCCTTCCTTCCTTCCTTCCTTTTTTTTTACCATAGCACTGCTTGGCTCTGGCTTATGGTGGTGTGGGGGATTGAACCTGTGACTTTGGAGCCTCAGGCATGAAAGTCTCTGCATAACCATTATGCTATCTACCCCCCTGCTGCTCTGCTGGCCTTATTTTTTTAATAGGAGACACCTGCAGTACTGCTGCTCTGTTCATGAAACTTCCCTTCTGCATGTGGGGACAAGGGTCTTGAACCTGGGTCCTCAAGCATGGCATGTGTGATTTTTACTGGGTGAGCCACCTCCTGGTTCCTGAAACATTTATTTAAAGCAAATTTTTTTTTCAGACTAACTATAAAGATAATGTGGGGGCTGAGTGGTGGTGCACCTGGTTGAGCACACACATTACCGTGCTAAAGGATCCGGGTTCAAGCCCCCGGCCCCCACCTGCAGGGGGAAAGTTTCACGAGCGGTGAAGCAGGGCTGCAGGTGTCTCTCTGTTTCTCTCCCCCCGATTTCTGGCTGTCTCTATCCAATAAATTAAGATAATTAAAAAAACAAAAAAGATAATGTGCACTAGCCATTCATTCATTCATTCATTCATTCATTGTCCTTAACATATGTCATCCTCTGTTCCTACCCACCTTCTTTGCATTCTTGCTATACTACAACAATTTTTGTTGTTGGCTCCTGGTGGCCATTTTTCCTTTTTTTTTTTTCTCCCTTTCAGGGTTATTGCTGGGTGCAGGCACTACAAATACACTGCTCCTGGAGGCCATTGCCATGCCATTTTATTGGATAGGATAGAGAGAAATAGAGAGAAAACAGTCAGATAGGGAGAGAGAAAGACACCTGAAGACTTGCTTCACTGCTTGTGAAGTGACACCCCCCCCCCCCCGCTGGTAAGGAGCTGGGGGCTCGAACCTGGATCCTTACATGGATCCAAGCACAATCCTTGTGTTTATTTCTGCATTTAACCAAGTGTGCCACCACCAGCCTCCAGACAGGGAATCTTTAATGTGCCTTGTTTTGTCTGCCCAGTGGTCAGCCTGACTCTGATAGCGCCATTAGAATTTGATTGCTGCTCAAAAGTCAACCTATGATTAACATAAGAATAGCAACCATTACTGGACCAGGTCTTTATAATGTAGGGTTCATCCATATATGGAAAAATAATTTGCCCAAGACCACAGAGTCAGAGTTTGAAACCAGAGCCGTCATACAGAGAAACCTATAGTCACTCCATCTCATATTCCTTGATATCCTGTTGTTTTCCCTCCAGGGTTATCACTGGAGCTCAGTGCCAGCGCCATAAATCCACTCATCCTGGTAGCCATTTTCTCCATTTCATTGGATAGTATAGAGAGAAAATGAAAGGGGAGAGGGAGATAGAAAGGGAGAGAGAGACACCTGCAGACCTGCTTTGCCACTTGTGAAGTGCTCCCCCTGCTGGTGGGGAGGCAGGGACTCTAACTCAGACCCTTGTGCTGGTACTTGTACTTAGTACTCTACATGGTTAACTGGGTGTGCCACCACTCAGCCCCTTTGCTTGATGTCTTTAAGATGACTGCATGATAATGGTGAAGTCTTGACTGTCTCATTCAAGGGTCTCCATGATTAATTTCTCTTCCTATACTTTCTGTGCTACTCTTTCTTCCCAGGCTCTGACCAAGTCAGACTGCTAGGATGCCTCCTTGTTATTAATAGAGTCCCCTAAGGCCCGACTCAAATGTAACTCATTCACAAATCATTTACTCATTTAGCTAGAATTTATGGAATGCCTCATGTGCCAAACTCTGCTCACTTTGTCTAGAGTAATCCTCAGGTCATGGTTCAAATGACAATATAAAAAATACAATTAACAGGAGGTATGTCAAGGTGACCTAATAGAGAGGATCTGTGATTTCTCCCTCTCAGCATCAGTAGCAAAGCCCAAAAATATATGAGAAACCCCACACAGAAACAAGCTTTCCACAACAAAGGACAAGATGGTCAACATTAGGTTGCTAGACACAACCCAATGCCTTTTCCAAAGAAGGAAAAATCCCCTTCAGATGACAACCAGTCACACAATTCCAATGATAAGAGATCTATAGAATGCAGAATGCTGGGAGTCGGGCAGTAGCGCAGTAGGTTAAGCGCACAGGGTGCAAAGCCCAAGAACCGGTGTGAGGATCCCAGTTCGAGCCCCCAGCTCCCCACCTGTAGGGGAGTCACTTCACAGGTGGTGAAGCAGGTCTGCAGGTGTCTATCTTTCTCTCCCCCTGTCTTCTCCTCCTCTCTGCATTTTTATCTGTTCTATCCAACAACGATGACATCAACAACAATAATAACTACAACAGCAATAAAAACAAGGGCAACAAAAAGGAAATAAATAAATAAATACAAATGAAGGATGCCAACAAGTCATTCCACATCATTTTGACTCCAACAATTGGCCTGTGAAGTCTTTTTGCTGGATTTGAGTACCCAACTATAGGAATTCATTTAGTTCTCTTGAGGTACCAGAGGGTTTGACATCAGTAGGTATGTCTTAACAATGAGGTCACAAGTATTAAGTGATTTGAATTGCTGAAGACAACATTGTGCATGAGTTCAAAGTTTTAACTGGTTTTACCTAAACCCAGCGTCTCTGGGAGAAAGAAGGACTTTTGTGCTCTAGTACAGTTGGATAAATATCTTTGAAATATTCATAAAGTTTTCTGTTGAAATCCTCTCTCTCTCTCTCTGCATGTGTGTGTGTAATTAAAGTCTTGTGTATGCATGATGTTACTGCTCCTGGCTTCTTTTTCATTCAGGTAGGTAGAAAGGTAGATTGGGAGAGACTGTAGCACTCAAGTTTTGCTTTGTGCTATGGTACCTTCCATGTGGTATGGGGCTTGAACCTGTGAGATATACCCAATGGTGTATCTCTTGAACCTCTGAAAATTTTTTTCTTTTATTTATTTATTTATTTAAGAAAGGAGACATTGGGGGTCGGGCGGTGGCGCAGTGGGTTAAGCGCATGTGGCGCAAAGTGCAGGGACCTGCGTAAGGATCCCGGTTCGAGCCCCCTACTCCCGACCTGCAGGGGAGTCGCTTCACAGGCGGTGAAGCTTGTCTGCAGGTGTCTATCTTTCTCTCCCCTTCTCTGTCTTCCCCTCCTCTCTCCATTTCTCTCTGTCCTATCCAATAACAAACTGCATCAACAAGGGCAATAATAATAACCACAACAAGGCTACAACAAGGGCAACAAAAGGGGGAAAAAATGGCCTCCAGGAGCGGTGGATTCATGGTGCAGGCACCGAGCCCAGCAATAACCCTGGAGGAGGAAAAAAGAAAAAAAAAAGAAAGGAGACATTAACAAAACCATAGGAGAGGTACAACTCCACATAATTCCCACCACCCAATCTTCACATCCCACCCCCTCCCCTGATAGCTTTCCCATTTTCTATCCCTCTGGGAGCATGGACCCAGGGTCATTGTGGGTTGTAGAAGGTGGAAGGTCTGGCTTCTGTAATTGCTTCCCCGCTGCTTCTTCTTCTAGCGTTTGCCCTTCTTCCGTAGCCAATCAACAGCGTCAGGTTGAGCCTGATGTAAAGTTTCGAGACCTCTTTTGAATCTGGAGAGGTGGCAGTCGTTGACTATGTGGGTCATAGTCTGTCTGGAGCCGCAGGGGCAGTTCGGGTCATCTCTGGCTCCCCAGCGATGGAACATAGCGGCGCACCGGCCATGGCCTGTTCGATAGCGATTGAGGAGGGCCCAATCATAACGTGCTAGGTCAAAGCCGGGTTGACGCTCGCAAGGGTCTGTGATGAGGTGTTTGTTCTTGACCTCAGCTGACTGTCAACTCTGTTTCCAAGAGACTGGAACAGAGAAGTTCAGTGTAGGCGTAGGGGACCAGATTGGGTGATGAGACGTCAAGCGTTGGACAGGGTGGGCGAAGATATCCGCGTATATTGGCAGGTTCGGTCGAGCGTAGACGTGGGAAATGAACTTAGATGATGCCGCATCCCGACGAATATCTGGCAGGGCGACGTGGCTAAGAACTGGCAGCCATGGAACCGGGGTGGAACGGATAGTTCCAGAAATTATCCTCATGGAGGAATATAATTTGGAATCGACCAAGTGGACATGGGGGCTACGGAACCATCCTGGGGCACAGTATTCTGCAGTGGAATAGCATAATGCCAGAGATGATGATCGTAGTGTGGAAGCGCTCGCGCCCCATGAGGAGCTGGCCAGTCTTGCAATGATGTGATTCCTCGCGCCCACCTTTGCTGCAGTTTTTATGAGATGTTCGTGAAATGACAGAGTGCGATCGAGAGTAACGCCAAGATAGACTGGCTGGGCTTCATGCCGGATTCTCGTATCGCCAAGCTGCACATTAAGCTCACGCGAGGCCGAGGCATGGTGTAGATGGAAAACAGATGATACCGTTTTTGCAGTGCTAGGGATTAGTCGCCATTTTTTTACAGTAATCAGATATCAGAGACATGTCTTTTGTGAGTGTTTCCTCGAGGGTGTCAAACTTGGATGCCTGAGTTGCACAGCAGATGTCATCGGCGTAGATGAACTTCCTTGAAGACGTTTCTTGAAGAAGTTTCTGAACATGGGCATTAACTGGTTGGTCCATATTCCCAGTCTGCCTCTCTCTTTCCCTAGTAGGGTGGGTCTCTGGGGAAGTGGAGCTCCAGGACACATTGGTGGCGAAACCTCTGAAATGTATGTATGTATTTTTGCTAGCTCTAGAGTCTCCTTTATTTGAACAGCAGGTGTGATGGGACGATGTTGGGTCTTGAGTCAGCTGGCTATTCCTCTCCAGTCTACATTATGCTGTAGTTCTCCAGCATGCTCTACTAATGTGTTCCAGTACTATCGTTCCTAGATTCACTGTGGGGTTTCTCTTCCTAAGGCACATAGATTTGGTTTTTACCCACGGCAGTTTGTGCTCTCATTTTGAAGGCAGTAGATAGGAAACTCATGAATCTTATATCTAGCATAGCACCTGAAAAATGTCAGGTAGTGAATACATATTGGATAAAATGAATACGTGGTTTGGAAGACCACATGGTCCACTTTTATCTTTTTAGTTGCTCACTCATTTATCCCATGTTTTTCTTAGCATAGAGAGAAACTCAATGAATAGATGATAGTGTTTGGCTTGCCAAACAGGGGGATGAATTTAAGGATAACAATTTGCTTTCTTCTACTTGCGAGCAAATCAAACAAGAGTCCACACAAAGAAATGAATTAAATAGACTGAGTTTTAGAGGACATAGAGAACATAATAAATCATAAAACACATGAAGGTGGGGGCCAGGCAGTGGCACATCTAGTTAAGAGCAAATAGCACTAAGTTCAAGGACCCAAGCAAGGATCTGAATTTGAGCCCCTCCCCCACTGCCTTCCACCTACAGTGGAGTCACTACACAAACTGCAAAGCAGGTCTGCAAGTGTCTCTCTTTTTTCTCTCTCTTTCCCTCTCCCGCCTGTCAATTTTTCCTCTGTCCTCTCCAGGTTTTCTTCTAATGGTAAAAATGGCCTCCAGGAGCAGTGGATTCATAATGCTGACACTGAGTCCCAGTGTGGAAGCAAATAACTAACGAAAAAAACCAGAAAATGTTGGAAGGTGCAGTTCTGCTTCAAGGTGTTTGTTGTCATGGAGAATTTCAGAAATGGCAGTGACTTTTGAAAGAATTGCAATTCCCTTTTTCATCTGACATGTCTTTTCAAGTTGCTCATCTTTTTCAAATGCTATGAGGCCCAAACAAAATATCCTTGAAGTTTGGATATGGTATAAGAGCTTTCAGGGCTTAGGGTATATTTACCCAGCAAGTAACCAGTCTTAAGAAAAATCTAAATATCTTGTCTGATGAAAGAGCAGACACTAAACTTTCATCAGAGAGGCAGGTTTAAGATGGGTTCTCTGTCTTTATTTCTGCCTGGTCTTACTGATCTGTTCCCAACATGGACAACGGCTGCAGTCCATGCACTATTTTTGTTTGTAAGGTATTAGTATACCCAAACCCAATTATTTAGACCTTTGTAATTAATGAGGGTGTGAAAAGGAAAGGACCAGTGGTACAAATTGGGCCTTGATAAGGGAAGTCATTGATCCAATGTTCAGCTAGGTTGAACCTGTTAAAAAAATATCACATCTGGGGCCGGGTGGTGTGCAGCTGGTTGAGTGCACATGTTACAATGCTCAAGGACCCGGATTCAAGCCCCCTGCCCCCACCTGCAGGAGGAAAGCACTGGGTGCTTTACAGAGCAGCGGGTGTCTCTATCTCCTCCTTCCTCTTGATTTCTGGCTGTCTCTATCAAATAAATAAAAGGTAGTAAGAAATCTTTAAAAGAAGATATTTACATGAGGTGGTTACTAGGGTAACATTTCCCATTTATTGCTCTTATCCTCTGTTTATCTATTGATTCATTCACACAATAAATACTTACTGAGTAACTAGCTACATACAATGTGTCACAACTATTCTAGGGAACTGTATTTAAGCAAGCCCCAAACTAAGATGCTGTTGTGGACAGTCTAGTATGAAGGCCTGGCAATATGTTGTCCATAGGGATTTTTTTTTTTTGAAAAGAAATAATTTCTTTCTAGATCTCCAAATTACGCCATTATTTATTTGAGCTTGATGTCAGAAGAAAGCAGTGGCAGTGGAGGATGTGATAGGAAATTAGGCAGGGAAATTGCTTATTTGGAAGTTCCATGGTGGCATTGGATGAAAAATCCTGTCCTTTTTTCCTTCTGATATACCTCCTCCGGCCTCATAGTTCTTCTGTCTGGAATCCACCGAGCATATTCATCTTAACTTTCTACTGTATTTCCTGACCTGTGAATAATTCTGGGAGGTCCTATTGAATGGAAGGGGTGTTTATTTCTTGGTTCAGATGCACTATTTGAAAAAAAAAAAACAAATACTGTTGTTTTCTTTTAATTTGTGGAAAGAAATGGCAAGGGACAAAGAATAACATTTTTTTTTCCCATAGCAGGTTCACCAAGTTGTACATATCATACATAAGAAGTCAAAGCTCAGGAGTTGGGCGGTGGCACAGCGGGTTAAGCGCAGGTGGCGCAAAGCACCAGGACAGGAGTTAAGGATCCTGGTTTGAGCCCCCGGCTCCCCACCTGTAGGGGAGTTGCTTCACAAGTGGTGATGCAGGTCTGCAGGTGTCTTTCTGTCCCCCTCTGTCTTCCCCATCTCTCTCCATTTCTCTCTGTCCTATCCAACAACAACGACATCAATAATTAATTACAACAATAAAACAAGGGCAACAAAAGGCAATAAATAAAATATTTTTTAAAAATCTTAAAAAAGAAAGACATCAAAGCTCTTGGGCCTATAGCTAAGGCTGCTTCTCTTTATTTTTTATGTAAATACATAGTCAGGAAACCACATGAATAAATTATACCGCTGCTTTTCTTTCTCTATTATTAAAATAATTCATGTCAAGTTTGGCTCATTTCTTTGGCTCATTTCTCAATCTTAATAAATGTTTACTTATGAACTATTAATCATCAATTTATGGAAAGGAAAAGGATGGATATATATATATATATATATATATATATATATATATATATATATATATATATATGCTAGAGCCTTAAATATGACAGGGCCTCCCTAACCAATCAGGATTACAAAGACTCATGAGATGGGAAGTTCGGCTTTGAATCATAGGTCTTCAAAGACTCAAGGGTTGTGTTACTATTCCACTGTTGTTTTTTTCTGGGCTTCATGAAATATTCCTGAATGCACATTAAATAAATGAATAAACCTTCTTCATTTGCACTGGAGAAAAAAACTCATTCTTGCTGGAACCCCAGGAGGATACCACATGGTAGAAGCTGAAGACACCAGGGTACATCTTATTAACAGAAAAGATAGGCTGCCTGCATGTGTTCAGTAAAGGAGACAGATTCTGCTTAGAAAGCCCTGCCCAATGTGCACACTGCTGTAACTCAGTAAATACAACAGTGATAAGACACTTTAATAACAAATTCAATAACTCGAAAGGAATATAAAATTGGAAAATAAAGCAGATAGCAAGCATCTTAACCCAATTTCCCCCCAGAAATGCCACTCAAGGAAAAGCTTAACCTTTTTATAAGCCAGCAAGCCATAGACCATATTCTGCATTCAGAATATGTAACAGCAGATACATATATATGCAAACACAAAGTACTTAGCCTATTCTGAATACTATCTAAGAACATTATAGACTTTTGCATGACATGCAGGGTAGCCCATCACATAGCTCCAAAGCAGAATTCTGTGTATATAAACATAGCATGACCCAGTACCTAGCCCAATCCATACCCTTGCGTCTTCCAGTTCATGATAAACACTTTTCTGTTAAGGACTGTGAGGCAGAAATCCATTAGTTCTTAGATGGGAAGTTAGCATGTCTGGATTCTGATTCTGGCTTTGCAAAGAGACGTTTTGTCATGTTCTTTTCGTTTTTAAATACCCTTCAGGAGTCTCATTTCATAAGATGAATTTGATGCAGGAATAAGAGAGACTTCTCATAGAATTGACACCATGCAAACGCAGTCTGTTCCATTAAGTAAAATAGATTATAAATAGGCTTTGCATTGATATTTTAATTTTTTTCACTTTTTTAACGTTTAACTGTTAATGAAAGTAACATCCCATTTTTTCCCAGCAATCATGAATAGATGCTATATGACATTACTGAGTGGTGCTAAGTCCGCATTTATTGTTTATATGGGACCATTAACACCTAAAGTATATAGAGGCTGGGTGGTGGCGCACCTGGTTGAGCACACACGTTACAGTGCACAAGGACCTGGGTTTGAACCCCTGTCCCCACCTGCAGGGGGAAAGCTTTGTGAATGGGGAAGCAGTACTGCACGTGTCTCTGTCTCGCTCCCTCTTGATTTCTGACTGTCCATATCCAATAAATAAAGATTAAAAGAAAAGAATATCTAGGGTATTATATACCTCAAAAAGTTATGAGAATGGAGTGAGTTTATAAACACACTGTACTTAGAATAGCATGTGTTCACACCCTAATTTTCCATGATGTTGAAGATAGTTACGTTATTGGTACTTGGTTCTGGTCTTGGGTTTGAATTGCCATCTCTTTCCTCTAGTAGGTTAATTAGGGTGCTCAAATATAGAAAATGGATGGAACTCATGAGGGCAGGAAACACGGATCTAGATGGTTCCTATGAATGAGGCTGCTGTTGTCAAATCTTGCTTTCAAGAGAAGAAATTTGGGTTTGTTAGGCATTGCACCAGCCCCCCCCATGCTTCATTGCTTGGTGCTGTGGTCTATTTACATAATCACTATTTTGTCTGAGACCCGCCCTGCCTTCAGGGTATTGGTTTAATCCCCACTGGTTAGAACCTTAGCAACAGCTGGAGACCCGCCCTGCCTGCAGGGCATTGGTTTAATCCCCACTGGTTAGAACCTTAGCAACAGCTGGAGACCCGCCCTGCCTGCAGGACATTGGTTTAATCCCCACTGGCTTGATGGAAGCTTGCTATCTTTGAGCTCTTTTTCTTCTCTGCACCCACTCTCCTACGTATCTCCTTTTTCCGACCTGCCACTTCCATCTCAGAAGATATAAAGGGCAGGTTTTTCTGATCAATAAAACATTGTATTGCGTTCCTACTCATCAGCCATGAGAGTTCCTGGTTCCTCTCCCGTGTCGCGGAGTAAGCAGCAGCCTATGTCGGCTCCGATCGAATTCTCTCCAACCCGGAGAGCACAGAGGGCACGTGCCCAGGGAAGAAACACCCTCAGGCTAGCCAGGCATGGGTTATTTGTGAAATACCCCAACTGCTTTATTATTAAAAATGTATATCAATGAAATATCCAACAGGGAAGTTTCTCACTGAGTAGAGCACTAGACGTGCATGAGTGAGGCTCCAGGTTCAATCCCTGTCATTTGCACACGCAGAGCAAAGCACTGTAGTATGGTGCTTTGGTCTTTCATTCAATAAATCATTAAAACAAACAAACAAAACAAACAACAAAAAAACTAAACGACTTCCATATGCTTTATGGGCTAAATGCAACTGTAACCTGGGTAGTTCCTGAAGACGCCAGGGTATCATTTCTAGACGTACCAGCTTTAATAGCTCCAGCTCTCCACTTTTTAGGGGAAGCCCAAATCAAATAGGAGCAAGGAACACTTATATTCAATTTTTGTTAGCTTGTCCACAAAAGGCACAAAACTTGTAAATTGGAGGTTAGCAAGACCCAACTATGTAGGACTAGGTATTTTGTGACTACAGAGGCAGGACAAATAGGACTGGGGTAGCTGGGGTTCGCATGCCATGGGGTTAAGCAATCACCTCTTGCCAGAGAATACAAGGACACTGTACGGCACAGGTAGGTGAAGAGTTTAACGCAATTTATTTTATGCTTAAATAATTGACTATGTCATCCAGTGTATGATTTTTCATATGTCATTAGAGCGATGTGTCAATGAATGCTGATTTTTTTTATATGAATGTAATCAACAAAGTATAGAATTTCACCAAAACCCAAATAAAAATGCCCTTTTAAATACAGCAGCCTTATTAACCTAATATGACACTGCTAGAATGGTTACAAATGATTGGCTTACTGAAAGGTGTCTACATCTTATAGCCAGTACACGATACAGTAATAATTTTACAGCGTGCTGCCTTTCTACGAGCTAAGGATTTCTTTCCAGTTCATTTTAAATACCCCAGACTGAGGCCTTTTGAGCACCATCCACTCTAAAGCGGCAAGCATTACCCCCTTGTAAGCACTGAGAGCACCCCCCTCCCGCAAAGCAACTACTGTATATAAGTTAATTTTTTTTTCTTTTCAGGTCATTTCATTGAAAAATTGGCAAGAGCAACAAATATTAGATGAAGGGCTTTGTGTTTACAGATAAAATCTTCTGTGTTGCAGTATACTGTAGTGTTTGCAAAATTGGAAAAGATTTAATCAAAATAAGGTGATACACATGCATCAAAATATTAATATTCTGAAGAAAAAAATTTTTTTCACAGAACTACAGAATTCCTTGTTTTAGGAATTATTTTAAATTTGCAGCAGATTTTAAAGGTTTTTGTTTTTTAAATCAAGCTAGCAGTTTTGCATATACAAACATTATAATTGCTAATATACAAGAATCAGTAAAGATCCCTCCCACCCCAAATCCCTTCCCTCCTCCTCTAGGGCGAAGTCATTTCCAGACCCTATTATGTTAAATGCATTTGTCACATTCTGCTTGTGTTCTAAGAGGCAGTGCCTTATCAACATTTCTTCTATTTTTCTGTTAGAATTTATACAGTGTTATTATTTACAGCAAAACTATAGATGTTTTAAAAAAGAAACAAATAGTGTTTATACCCTGACAGTTTGGGTCCAAGAAAAATAAGGCGAGCTGTTGTGGATTTAGTAATTTTAGTGTTTCTCCATGATTTGATCATTCTGTCTCCTTCTGTCCCTCTGGTGGCAGGAATTTCTTCCATTTGTCAATGACACCAAATTACTTGAGATAAACTTTTAACAGCATGGCTTCTTGTATATACACTGCATTGCTAGTTGCACACAGGCCAGTCCTGGGAATGAAAGTGAATTTCCATGCTCTGTAAATCGGCTCATGCTAACATAAAATGTGGGTGGTTTTCTTTTTTCTTTTTCCATTTTGTATATAAAAATCATGCCGTTAATGTGTGGAAGCAGCAAACACACACACACACACATCCTTCTCCATGAATTTTCACTTCCTGCTAATGTTCCTTCCATGAAATTCTCAATACTGGCAGTAAAAACACCAAGACCCTGTGGAAACAGAGACAGAAATTTAGCTTGTTTAAAGGAGAACTTGCCTAAGCCTTCCTTAACATACACAACAGAAGCCTTAGAGACCGGAAACCCCTTTCTTCCTACTGAGGTGATTTATGAAGATGCTCATTGAACAAACCTATCTTCAAGCTACCCTCAAAAGGCCCAGAGAGCTCTTGGAAGTCAGCGACCTTCTGTAGTTGACCCTGTGCCCTCTGCAGAATTTTGCTAATTGTATTTGTGGTTTTATGGATTGAGTGATAAAATTAAAAACATTTTATTTATTGCATAGAGACAGCCAGAAATTGAGAGGGTAAGGGAAGACAGAGAGGGAGAGGGAGGGAGGGAGGGGGGGAGAGAGAGAGAGAGAGAGAGAGGGAGAGAGAGAACGAGAACTGTAACACTACTTCACCACTCACAAAGGTTTGCTGCTGCAGGTGAGGCCTGGAGCCTCCAAGCTGAGTCCTTGCGCACTGTTACATGTGTACTCAACCAGGTGTTCCACCAGCAGGCCATTTAAGTTTTTGTTTTGATAACGATTTTTTTGTCTCCAATGGTCTGGTCTCCCTCAGGTACTTGGGAAAGCCTATTCTAGTTGTTTGGACCTTAGTCTTTGTAGAAAGAGAAGGTTGACAGAGCTATAAAGAATTATGTTAAGTGAGCTAAGTCGGAAAGACAAAGACGAGTATGGGATGATTCCGCTCATAAACAGAAGTTGAGAAAGAAGAACAGAAAGGGAAACTCAAAGCAGGATTTGACTGAGTTTGGAGTAGGGCACCAAAGAAATAGAAGGTTTAAAGAGGAGCTTGTTGAGGTTTTGATCAAACACATCAGGAGTCTAGGATTTTCAGCTGAGCGTCTAAAAGGGTCAAGGATATGGTGTCAATCAAGTTTCTATGCTTCCTAATGCCCATCCCTGGCCTCCTCATTGCAAACAAGCCTTTGAAAAAGCCCAGCAAAACTGCTTACAATGAAACGACTTTTCCATAGGCATACTGAAACACACTATCATCTTCTACTCCTGTAAAGGAGTCTTTCTTGGGTGGGGTTTGGGGGGGAAGAAGGTGTAGATAGCATGATGGTTATGCAAAAAGACTTTCATGCCTGAGGCTACAAAGTCCCAGGTTCAATCCCCTATGCCACCCACCATAAACCAGAGCTGAACAGTGCTCTGGTAAAAGGAAACAAACAAACAAAAACAATTTACTCCTGCTCTACATCAATTATTACAGGACAGATTAATTTTATTTGAGCCTGCTCCAAATGGAAATTTCACTAAGAACGTGGTCTTACTGGATCATACCTGCATAAAGTATCAGTGCCAACCTAAATATAGCAAATCTACATGGGGGGGGGAGAGCAGAGGTTTTCATACTTTTGTACAGTATTATTCTTGGTAATAAATCCTTCTCTAAAACAAAGTTGTTCTTACATAGTTCTCCCATTTGGTTTCGTGCGAAAGTTGACCAATGAGTCAATGCCTGTTTAAGAGCAAAACATAATCCCTACAGAGAACCTGACTAAGGCAAGAACAGTTTTAGAAAACAACCCTGTTGGAACCTTGTTTCTGGTAGGACCCCCTAGAGTGTTCCCAGTAACCAGGAAGTCCGCCCAGACAAATTGCTCTTCAGGCTTCTAGCAACAGCTTCTCACAGTTCTTCCCTGTCTGACCTACTAGATTCTGCTTGCTTCCTTTTTGTATTAAAAGTGCTACTGACTTCCCTGTCCCAGGTCACTAGTGCTTTGAGCCAAGAACATCGAAGTATCAATTCCTTCTGGAATAATTTCAACACCTGCCCTCTTAAAATTACTCTTCAGAGGTTACACACAGAAGGAAAGTGACTCACTTGGGCAGGTCATGTCCCAAGAAGGTGAGAAAATCAGAGTACGAAGATCAGAATTTTCTCACCTCTGTTTTTACCAGATCATAATCTTCCTGGTACCAGACATCTTAGATGGGTCCACGATAATATTGCAGTTGTCCCCTTCTCCCCTCTGGGAGACTATTCCCTCAGCAATTTTTCCTAGTTGAATTCTCATCTCTCCAACTCCCTGTTGATTTTTAGAGCTCAAGTGGATACATAATTCACACACCATTTATTTCATCTATGATAGCTTGATATTTTTAGTTAAACTGTATATAGATTTGTAATGTGTGTTCTCAACCAAGTGCACCCGGCCGCTATAAATTGTGTATAGATTTGTAACCACTGCTCTAACTCAGTTGAATGTTTAACTTCATCTCTTCTGAAAACAATACAACTCTTCAGGCTGGTCCTAAGAAAAAGCCTTTCTTTTATTACCTTAGTGCATGTGAACATTATTTTTTGAGAAACAGTGGATATTTTTCTATTTTTTAATCCTATCTTATTTTTTTCTTTTTTCATTTTTTTATTGAGGGGGTTAATGCTTTACAGTGCCGTCCTTGTCACCTGTAAATAATTTCATTATGCCACTCGGCATCCCTCTGTCCCTAGTTCCTTGCTTTGATGCAATACTCCAGGCCCACTTCACTTTTCATTGTTTTCTCCCTCGCTGTCTTTAACCATTAAGTCCCACTTCTAAGTGACATCATTCAGTATCTGTCGTCTTTTGGTCTTAAATAATTATTTTTATCATATACACACAATACCAGAGCTCTGCTCTTGTTTATGTCGTAATGGGGACTGAATCTGGGGGGAGCTTAATCCCATGTACAACTGCACTGCCTCCTAGCGATTGGAGGCTAGTAAATGTATCTATTTACATGCAGATTAGACTTCTCATATTTTCTAAAGTTGGGAGTTGCTATTTATTCCCCTTGTTCTTGGTCCTGTAATCAGAGCATGTTGACCTTTGCTACATCAGGTTCAGAGAGGTCAGTCACTAGATCAAATATTTTATACCAAGTACAGTGTCCTTCTAATTAAAAAAAATATTCTCTTTATTTATTTGATAGAGATAGCCAGATATTGAGGGGGGAGGGGGGGAAGACATAGACAGACATCTGTAGCACTGCTTCCTTCCTGCAGGTGGGGACTGGAAGCTCGAACCCCGGTCCTTGTTCATTGTAACGTGTGTGTTCGATCAGGTCTGCCACTACCCAACGTGCTTTATAAAACATGAGATCCTTGACTGAATGAATAAATGCCTGTGATAAATCACTGGCGGTCTGTACAAAATGTGATGAGAGCGCCATCTATGTGAGGGTCTGAAGGTGGCAGCTATCAAGATAAAATCTTAAGAAATAAGGTGAGTCCTCTTTTCTGGGCTTAAAGGCTCTGAGAATCTGCTTTGGGTTTTGCATGCCTTACACACCCAAAGGCAGTAGGAACCTATTACAAAAAACTAACTAACTGTCCTTTTTTGTCAGTGCACAATACTCTTTATCTAGCTTGAAGAATCATTTAAAAAGGAAAGAAACAGCTTACTGAGAAGATGTACCCTGCACTTCACACGCGAAGGTGCCACTATGTCACTTCCCACATCACATCTTTCGACAGGATTCTGCTTACTACATTAGAACCAACCTTTCCCTTGAAAAGGTCGGTGGACATATCAATTGTTTTAGTGTTTTAAGAATAAAGATAAAAAATTTAAATCATACACCTTTAGCTTGGCATTTAATACACTCTGCAGTTCAATGACCCTTTTTAGGCTAACAGCCCATATTTTCCACTGAGAAGCTTTGTTTCATTCTTTGGTTGCTTTCAAACTTGGGTGCACATTAGAATTACCAGCCGGGGTGTGTGGGGGTAGGTTGGGCGGTAGCACAGCGGCACCAAGTGCAAGGACCGGCATAAGGATCCTGGTTCAAGCTCCCGGCTCCCCACCTGTAGGGGAGTCGATTCACAGGCGGTGAAGCAGGTCTGCAGGTGTCTATCTTCTCACCCCCTCTCTGTCTTCCCCTCCTCTCTCCATTTCTCTCTGTCCTATCCCTACAATAACGAGGGCAACAAAAGGGGGGAAATGGCCTCCAGGAGCAGTGGATTCATGGTGCAGGCACTGAGCCCAGCAATAACCCTGGAGGCAAAAATAAATAAATAAATAAATAAATAAATACCAGCCGGAGGAGGAGCTTAAAAAAAAAATCCCAGTGTGTAGGTCCCATATGATGCCAGTTTATATAGAATTTCTTAATGATGGGGGTCCTGGAGGGGAAGCACACCATCTAAAAACTCAAGACAATATGATAATGGATTCAGAATTCAGCTCACTTTAAGAGATAGCCCTGGAGTAGTACTTCCAAAGATTTAGTGTATTTGTATCTTCAAATGTAGCGTTTATATCAGTAGGTTGGAGTAACCCGAGATTTGTATTTCTAACAATACTACAAGTTAGTCGGACACTTTGGTTTCCAACTTCCTTTTCTTTGCTGATGAATTTATATTCATCTGTATTTAATTCCACTGTACCCTTCAAATTGCTAAAACAAAAATGTTTTAGGGGCCAGGCGGTGGCTCACCTGGTTGAGCGCACGTGTTATAATGCGCAAGGACACAGGTTTGAACCCTTGGTCCCCACCTGTAGGGGGAAAGCTGCAGGTGTCTCTCTGTGTCTCTCCTCTCTATCTCCCTCATCTCTCTTGATTTCTGTCTCTATCCAATAAATAAATAAAGTAAAAAATTTAAAAAAAATGTTTTTTCAGGGCCAGATATGGCGCACGTGCAGAGGGAAAGTTCCGGGAGTGGTGAAGCAGGGTTGCAGGTGTCTCTCTTTCCCTATCTTCCCCAGCCATCTCAATTTCTCTGTCTCTATCCAATAATAATAATAATAATAATAATAATAATAATAATAAAATTTTTCTCTAAGGGCTGGGCAGTAGTGGCGGGTTAAGCGCATACGGCCTGAAGCACAGGGACCGGTGAAGGATTCGTGTTCAAATCCCGGCTCCCCACCTGCGGGGAGTCACCTCACAGGCGGTGAAGCAGGTCTGCAGGTGTCTGTCTTTCTCTCCCCCTCTGTCTTCCCCTTCTACCTCGATTTCTCTCTGTCCTATCCAACAACAACAGCAATAACAAAAATAACAACAAAGGCACCAAAAATGGGAAAAACAACCTCCAGGAGCAGTGGATTCATAGTGCAGGCACTGAGCCCCAGCAATAACCCTGGAGGCAAAAAAAAAAAAAATTCTCTCTTTGAAAGTGCAGGTTCTGTTCTCCTTAATGAGATCCTCCTTTGAATATAACTCTTAACAATCTTTAAAGATGTAGCTTCTTCTAGCTAAGTTTTTTAAAAAAAATTTTTAACATTTATTTATTTTCCCTTTTGTTTCCCCTTTTTTTTTTTTATTGTTGTAGTTATTGCTGTCAGTGTTGTTGGATAGGGGAGAGAGAAATGGAGAGAGGAGGGGAAGACAGAGAGGGAGAGAGAAAGATACTTGCAGACCTGCTTCACCGCCGGTGAAGCGACTCCCCTGCAGGTGGGGAGCCGGGGGCTCGAACCGGGATCGGGATCCTTCCGCCGGTCCTTGCGCTTTGCGCCATGTGCACTTAACCCGCTGCGCTACCGCCCGACTCCCTAGGGAAGCTTTTTCTAATACACCTTTCCTGCAGCCCACTTAGAAGACAGATTTCAGTACTTTTCGTTCCTCTTTTCTCCTCTCTCCAGTAAGTCCCCAGTCTAAAAAATTTCAAGTGTTCACCCAAAATTATTTTATATAATCATAGCAAAGTATAGTACAACTTAAAAATAATTCGCAGTTGACAAAGGTTTTTTTATTCTTCTTCTGATAATATCTACAAAAGGGCCTTTTTTTTCTTTCTAGTGAGTTGTGATTTTAAAGATATCTGAAGCCATAGAGACAGTCAACAAAAAAAATATAGTCACTATTAAATGTTTGCTATGTCCCAGGCACTACTCTAAAGTGAATTAATTCATTGATTCCTAGTAACAAAGAGGGATTATTCCACCTACAGGTAGAGAAGTAGATTCACAGTCACTAGGTAAGCCCACTTAGTATAAGAGAGAGCCAGTACTACATTCAACTGAAATCTGTCAGGTATATTTTGGGGTTTCTTCTGAAGTCTAACATATTAAGTCTATGTCACTTTACAAAAAAAGCTCCCGTGGTGTATGCAAGACGTTCCACCTGGAATATGGGTCTATGGCAGTGCACAGCATAAAAGTTACTAAAGTGGGGGGTGCGGATGGTAGCGCAGCGGGTTAAGTGCACTTGGTGCAAAGCGCAAGGATCGGCACAAGGATCCTGGTTCAAGCCCCCGGCTCCCCACCCGCAGAGGAGTTGCTTGTAAGCAGTGAAGCAGGTGTGCAGGTATCTATCTTTCTCTCCCCCTCTCTGTCCTATCCACCAACAACGACAACAATGACAGCAATGATAATGACAGCAGCAATGATAAACAACAAGGGCAACAAAGGGGAAAAAATAGCCTCCAGGAGTAGTGGATTTGTAGTGCAGGCACCAAGACCCAGCAATAACCTTGGAGCCAATAATAATAATAACAATAATAATAAATAATAATAATAATAATGTTACTAAAGTGAACTGTCTTCCAGATTAAATTCATTTACCCATTAGAATTGCTTAAATATACCAATTCAAGACAGCAAACTCATACTTTGTGCTTCATTTTTCCTCCACTGAGGCAGTACCTCCGGTGTGACACCAGAGCTAAAACCTGGATAGTGTCCACGGCCCTTCTAGCACGTTTGTGTTTTATTCATCTGCTGTATAGATAGGTCTTTTAAAAAATATTTATTTTCCCTTTTGTTGCCCATGTTTTTTCATTGTTGTTGTAGTTATTATTATTAGTTATCAGATAGGACAGAGAGGAATGGGGAGAGGAGGGGAAGACAGAGGGGGACAGAAAGACAGACACTTGCAGACCTGCTTCACCGCCTGTGAAGCGACTCCCCTGCAGGTGGGGAGCCAGGGGCTTGAACTGGGATCCTTATGCCGGTCCTTGCGCCACATGTACTTAACCCGCTGTACTACCGCCGGACTCCCTTAGATAGGTCTTTTTGTCAGGTTCTGCTTTTTTTTTTTTTTTTTTTTCATCTACCAGATTCTACTTTTATGATGCGTAACTTTACTTTTACTTTTTCTAAATTCTCTTTATTTATTGGATAGCCAGAAACTGAGATGGTATGGGGTGATAGGAAGAGAGACGGAGAGACACCTGCAGCCCTGCTTCACCACTTGCAAAGCTTTCCCCCTGCAGGTGGGGACCAGGGGCTAGAACCTGGTTCCTTGCGCATTGTAATATATGCACTCGACCAGCTGAGCCACCAACTGGCCCCTTAGAACATGTATAGTAGGGAAATTCACCCGGGAAATAACTATTTTGATGTCATCCTTAACTTTGTCATCTCTCACCCTTGCTATCCAATAAAAAAAAGTTATCCCAGTTATTTCTTGATTTAATCTTGCTACCATTTCTCACTGCCTAAGTCAGCATGTCATAATTTTAAAAAGGGTTTTTGAGTTCTTTTTAAATCTTTATTGATGTATTATTGGATACAGAGAGAAATTGAGAGGGGAGGGGGAGATGTGGAGGAAGAGACAGAGACACCCGCAGCCCTGCTTTCCCCCTGCAGGTGGGGACCAGGGGCTCGAACCTGGGCCTTGCTCACTGTAATGTGACCTCTTCATCAGGTGCACCACTGCCTGACCTCCAAAAAGTTTTTTTGTGTATCTGTTATTACCATCGGCATTCCAATTCTCTACCCGGCAGCTAGAGTGAATGAGGAAGGACAGGAATCAAATTATGCCTCACTCTGGCCTAAAATCTTTCAGTGGATCCCCACGGTTTTTATTACCCTAAAACCAGGACCAGAATCCTCATGAAGAAGCTTATGAGGCCTGGATAGTCTCATCTTGCCTGCTTTTCAAACACAATAGTAGTGCTCTTCTGCCAGCCACAATGAATTCTTCTCAGAATTTCTTCATTCCCCCCCCCCCCACTTGAGGTATTTAGAGAATACTATATAACTGGTGCCAAGACTAACCCAAACACTGTACTATTTCCTGCTGTTTGAACAGTTGAGTTCTTATTCATCATTTAAAACTTAGCCCAAATACCACTTTATAAGCTTCCTTCTCACCTCACCCAGCTTAAGTCTCCATTTAAAAGGGCTGAGAATGTGGACTCCCTCTGGAAGTAAGACTGTCGGTTAACTATTTCTGTCACTTCTTATTTTTTCTTATCTTTGGCAATTTGGGGCCTGTTTACTCACCGATAAAATGGCGATGGTAAGACCTTAAGAGGGGGTGGTTTAGGAAGTAAATGAAGATCATATTATGTGAAACACTTGAAGAGTATATATACTCAGTATTATGTCCAGGTTATAATAACAATTACTAGACTTTTCTCAATGCCATTGCATACTGATGATTACCATTCTATCTCCAAAAGATAAGTTCAGTGCTCACAGAGAGCAAGTAAAGTAATAAATAAACAAATAAATAAATAAGCAGGGTTTTTTTCTTGAGGGAGGTAGGTGATTAGGGACAGTTCTTCTTCTAGCGTTTGCCATTAGGGACAGTGAGACTATATAATTTCTCAGTTTCTTATTTCAATATTGCAAAACTTATGATTCTGGGAAATGGAAAACAGCAGATGCAGAAAACAGAAGCTGAAATCTGCTCATTCTATGTTACGTGGACCAAAGGGGCAAAGAGAAGTGTTGTTGATTAGCCCTAAAGAAACCACCCTGCTTTACCTTACAAACACAGAAAACTTTCCAAATCTCTACCTGCCTCCCCCACCACCACCACAGGCTTTTCCAGTCATAGTCTTGCAGGAAGAAATTCAGACAAATTCAAACAAAAATCTCTAAACGTTTAATAAAAAAAAAAAAAACACAAACCCAGAAATTCCCATATCCTCCTATTTAATTTGCTTTGATTTATATAAATATATCAAGTAATGGTATTCGGAGGGAAGGAGGTAGATAGTATAATGGTTATGCAAAAAGACTCTCCTGCTGGAGGCTCCAAAGTCCCAAGTTCAGTCTCCCCCACACCACCATAAACCAGGGCTGAGTAGTGTTCTAATAAGAAAAAAAAAGTCTCATTTACCCTCAAGTCACAGTTTGGGAGATTTCAAGTGGCTAAAGCAAGCATGAGATTCTGAGGTCATACATGTCAGAGTAAAGTTCCTGTTCTCTTGCTATCAATTAATACATATTTCAAAGGCTTTATTCATTTAATTATTAGTAAGGCAGTATGTGGGGCTTTCAGTCATTTAACTTCAGTCTGACAACCACTGTATTCTAAGTATACATTTGTCAGATTTAATTTCTTGCTCTTAGAGGAGTCGTCTTGAAAAATCACTACATTTGTTTCTGTAAAGATTTTAAGTCCTGATTAATCTGTGAGGAGAAAGTTTTGGACTATTACACTGGATTAAGTTTTGGTGTGTGTAATGTACACATACATACATAAACATAAAACATTAGAGATTTCCTATTGGATATTGAAAATTGGGAACTGAGTCCAAAGAAAGGGGGGAGGGGAGACTTTGAACCACTCAGAAGCTATATACTTAGTCCTATTGTCCGAGGTATAAATATATTTATCACCTTGACTAATCACCTTACTGTTATGAGTGGTTCTTCTTCTCCACATGCCGAATTTCTTTCTTTGTCTTCATCTTATAAGCTTCTCCCTGCTTTGAAAGGAATATGTACATTAAGATTCCATAGCAAAAGATTTGTAGTTAGAAAGTAAGTTACCCACTCTGGTCCCTGGAGGCTGACGTAGGATAAGCGAAGAGAGTTAAAGCATTTTCTCACTGCAAGTCACAAAACACATACACTCTAGGTCTTATCATGGAGCATCATCAAGGCAAGCTAGAGAGCACAGTCTGAATACAATTATGTGTTCTTCACTAGGTTAGTGGCAAAAAGTACCGAGCATCAGCTTAGTCATTTCTTAAGAAGCGGTCACTCAAGTTTTTAAAGCACTCACACTCACTCAAGCTATAACAAAATATTAGATCTCTAATTTATTATGACCTCTCAGGTAAGCATTTTTAAGCCAGTTGAATTTTAAGTTCTTGACTGAAATTTCTCAGCAAAGTATTGACCATGAACTAAACACCACAGGAATGCTATTGATCCGAGGGACTTACTTTTCATTTTATTTGTTTTTAAGGTTCCTAGATTGACCAAACCACTGTTCTTATTTCATACTAAAAAAAAATTTTTTTTCCTATAAAACAAGCTGTCTCTTTACTGAGCACCACAGACACATTTCTGAGAACAAAGTTGTACCAAATACTCATTTTATAAAGGTAAACATATTAACCATTCCAATTTCCTGACTTAGAATCTGAGAAATTTTTAGTTCAGGTTTTTTTTTTTTTTTTTTTCTGTTAATACATGCTATTGAAGTTCCTGTATTTAAATTGAAAAGGGTAAAGGTCTGAGAAAAGGAAAGTGAAAAACAGCCACAGGAAGGGGAAACTGAAATCTGTCAAGCTACAAATGCTCCGTGGTGAGTCAGAATCTTTGACACCATGGAAACACATTATTCTAAGCCCACAGAGGGTCACTGTCCTCAGCTTAAGATGAAGGATATTTAGACATTCCTGTAGCAAATATTAGAAAGAGAAAATGTATCGATCTGATGTAAGGACCTTGAAAGGAGCTTTTTGCCATTCTGACTCTTTTCTTTCTTTCTTTCTTTCTTTCTTTCTTTCTTTCTTTCTTTCTTTCTTTTCTCCCTTTTCTCTCTTTGTTTCTGAAAATATTTTATTTGCAAATCTCTAAAAGATACAGATCTGTTAGAAGTATTTCTCCAGGGAGTCGGGCTGTAGCGCAGCGGGTTAAGCGCAGGTGGCGCAAAGCACAAGGACCAGCATAAGGATCCCGGTTCGAGCCCCAGCTCCCCACCTGCAGGGGAGTCGCTTCACAGGCGGTGAAGCAGGTCTGCAGGTGTCTGTCTTTCTCTCTCCCTCTCTCCATTTCTCTCTGTCCTATCCAACAACCAACAACGACAACAACAATAATAACTACAACAATAAAACAACATGGGCAACAAAAGGGAATAAATAAATAAAATAAATATTTTAAAAAAAAGAACTGCTAAAAAAAAAGAAGTATTTCTCCAGTTGTGCAACTAAGAAATAGACTGAATGCATCTTGTATGTTTATGAGAGAGAGAGAGAGACACAGAGAGAGAGAGGGAAAGGGAGGGGGGAGGGAGAGGGAGAGGGAGAGGAGGAATAGCAAGAGAAGTTTAGAGCAATTTCGGAACTTCCCCCATCTTGGCACTTGGAGTTCCTACCTTTTTATAAGCATATCTGTTAACACTGTCATACTCTTTCTTTCTTTCTTTCTTTCCTTTATTTATTCCTTCCTTCCTTCCTTCCTCTCTTTCTTTTTTGGCCTCCAGGGTTATCACTGGAGCTCAGTGAGTTCACTGCCATTTTTCCATATATATATATATATATATCTTAATGGATAGGACAGAGAGAAATTGAGATAGGAAGAGAAGACAGAGAGGAACAGAGAAAGACAGATACCTGCAGACCTCCTTCACTGCTTGTAAAGCAATCCCCCCCCCCCCACAGGTGGGGAGCTGGGGCTTCGAACCAGGATCCTTGTGCAGGACCTTGAGCTTTGTGCTATGTGCTCTTAACCCAGTGCGTTACCACCCAGCCCCTCCATTCTGAAATTTCAACCCTGTACTCTGCTCTCCATTCCTGTCCCAGGAAGGCACTCAGCTGCAGGTCAAACACAGAATAGGGAGCTACGGAAGGGTTTGCCGGTGTAGAGATTAAAAAAAAAATCTCTTGAGTGTCTGAAGCAGTGTGTCTTACCCCCCCCCCCCTTTGATGACAGTTAACAAGCATTAAAGGATGTGAGAAAGAAGTCTTTTTCTTTAACCCTGGCCAAATACACAAGATGTCAAATGCAACAAGATGCTTCAAGCTGCCACACCGCGGACGCCACAGTCCACAAGCTCTTATCCTCCTCTTCCTCCTGGCAACCCCTCTCCATTACCACAGCATCATGTTTTCTCTCTTGAGGGATAACAATTCGTCTTATTACTTTCCGAGTGATCTGTAGGAAGCAATGGTGAAAAGTAGAGGTTTTCCTCTTTTCTATGTCAAGAGTTGAAACTACAGCAAACACATAGCAGAAATATCTAAATTCCAAGAGAAGCATAAAATTCCAGTGGTGATTACTTTTCTGGTGATGAGGTTGCCTTCTTCATCAGTAAACTGTTCTTCTGTGACAGATTCACCAGGAATGCTTTTTGCTTCCTCTCCCTAAACGGGGTGGCACAAATATTAGCATCACGCTAGGTGGACAGAGCTACACACCACACACATGCTCTGTGGGGCAGTAAAAGGAGGCGGGAAGGATTCTATTTGCTATTCCAACACAAGGGGAAAAGCCAATGCCACTGATGGTTAATTAGAGGTCAACAGCACACAAAGCATTACACCTCAAGTATGAACAAGACTGGTGGCTAGCAAAAAACGCCAAGAAAAAAAAAAGAATTTGAAAACAGTTATTTAAAGGATGGAGTCACACCTGGTTATACAATGTAGTGAGAAATGAGAAGATCGCAACAGCTTAATTCGCTTATGACACAGTATTATCCTCGTGAGTCCTAAAGAATCTGTTGGTCCTGGTGGATAACATTCTGGCTAATTTGAATTAAGGAAATACCTTAGCTGGCACATTTTTGACTGCCATTACAATTTTTTTTTTTACTTAATGTACACGTTTCCTTTATTTTTTAGTTGATTTATTTTTATGTGAATATCTGTGTTTATTGGAGAGAGACTGAGAAATTGAGAGGGACGGGGGGGACGGAGATGGACAGGCACTTACAACACTGCTGTGACATTTATGTAATGAAGAGGTGTGCCACTGCTTGGGACCACTATTCACATATTTCCTAAAGGACTCTGAGGAAAGTTTAGAAAGTCTCGTTTTAAGTCTTTGTTTTTTTGATTTTTAAATAAGGGACAGTAATGGTGTGTCTGCATAATGAAATACATCGTTAAAAATACCTAACATCTTTAGGGCTAGAAGACAGCTCACCAAGTAAGTACAGCATGTGTTTTACTGTGTAGAGAAGGCCCTATGCTTGATCTCGGATAACACATAAAGTCACATTACAATGAAAATGGCAAGATCAAGGATAGATAATCCTAAAAGCTGAAAAAGGATATCAAAGGCTTGCTTACAAGAGGTCCCCCCACCCCCTTTAAGACTATCAGTAGATTCTTCCATAAACACTCAAAAGGAAATGGCAAGGATTATTCAAAGGGTTGACTAGAAAAGATCTCTAACCAGGAATATTCTACTCAGTTATGCTTCTGCTTATACTTAAGCATCCCAGGGCCAGGTGGTGGCTCACCTAGTTGAGTGCACATTATAGCGCTCAGGGACCCAGGTTTGAGCCCCTGGTCCCTACCTGCAGGGGGAAAGCTTCACAAGTGATGAAGCAGGGCTGCAGGTGTCTCTCTGTCTCCTTCTCTCTCTATCTTCCCCTTCCTCTCAATATCTGGCTGTCTCTAACAAATAAATAAAGATTGAAAAATTAAAAAAAACAAAACAGGAAGAACATCCCTATGAAAGATTCAGAAGAATGAAACTGAACTACTGTATTTCACCAAACACAAAAGTAAATTACAAGTGGATCAAGGACTTGGATGTTAGACCAGAAACGATCAGATACTTAGAGGAAAATATTGGAAGAACTCTTTTCTGCATAAATTTTAAAGACATCTTCAATGAAACAAATCCAATTACAAAGATGACTAAGGCAAGCATAAACCTATGGGACTACATCAAATTAAAAAGCTTCTTCACAGCAAAAGAAACTGCTACCCAAACCAAGAGACCCCTCACAGAATGGGAGAAGATCTTTACATGCCACACATCAGACAAGAGGCTAATAACCAGAATATATAAACAGCTTGCCAAACTCAACAACAAGAAAACAAATAAGAAATTGGGGGAGAGGACATGGACAGAATATTCACCACAGAAGAGATCCAAAAGGCCGTGAAACACATGAAAAAATGCTCCAAGTCTTTGATTGTCAGAGAAATGCAAATAAAGACAACAATGAGATACCTCCTGTGAGAATGTCATACATCAGAAAAGGTAGCAGCGACAATGCTGGAGAGATTGTGGGGTTAAAGGAACCCTCCTGCACTGCTGGTGGGAATGTAAATTGGTCCAACCTCTGTGTAGAACAGTCTGGAGAACTCTCAGAAGGCTAGAAATGGACCTACCCTATGACCCTGCAATTCCTCTCTTGGTGATATAGCCTAAGGGACTCAACACACCCATCCAAAAAGATTTGTGTACACATATGTTCTTAGAAGCAAAATTTGTAATAGGCAAAACCTGGAAGCAACCCAAGTGTCTAACAACAGATGAGTGGTTGAGCAAGTTGTGATATATATATATATATATATGGATACTACTCAGCTATTAAAAACGGTGACTTCTATCAGGCCACCCCATCATCTGGGGTCCTATTTGGGGAGCCCTGAGATTCCCAAACAGACATGATGGGCCTAGACCTCAAATAAATCCCTCTCTCCATTGTTACCAGTCATCTCTATCATGAACAACAAAATAGACCCCTTTGTGCACCTCCCCCATAGGACCTTGCACTCAACTTGAATCAACAACGGTAGAGAATGTTCCATAGAGTATGCTACACCTGAGGAAGATAGGTCGATATTGGGGCAGCTTGGAATGTTCCTACTCATGACCACAGAATGTGATATGCAAGTAGATCCAAGTTATTGTCTGGGGATGATCTCACTCTCAGGCAGAAGTTGAAAAACAAGATCAGAAGAGAAAACACAAGTAGAACCTGAACTGGAGCTAGTGTATTGCACCAAAGTAATAGACTCTGGGGTGGGTGGTGGGGAGAGTACGATCCCAAAAGGATGACAGAGGACCTAGTCAGGGTTGTATTGTTATGTGGAAAACTGAGAAATGTTATGTACAAACTACTGTATTTACTGTGGAATGTAAAACATTAATCCTCCAATAAAGAAATAAAAACAGCATCCCTATAACATATACTAACAAAAACTTTTATAATAGGAAAATATCTGTATGAAGAAAGCTAGGGAACATGACAAAGTTCAGTAAAAATGAGACGAATCAGACTGTAGGACTGAGCCACCATAGGGTGAAGCAGTCCAATAAAGTGATGGTGAGGTATATAGGCTCTTTGGTAGTGGGCATGGTATAATAATATCTTTTGAAAAGGCATGAAATCGTACAAAATATTATTTAGTTTTATAAAACAAGGTAACCTCATTATAAACAAAACGACTATCTTCTTTTTGCCTTAGCTCATCGATTCCCTCAAGTTCTCCCTAAGAGGCCAGCAGCATGACAACTAGCGGACCTTACGCATAGATGGAGCTTGACAGAGAAAGGAAGGGGGGATTACAAGGGGAAACTCTGATTTGTTTTGGCCTATTCCAGTAGCAGAGTCGTGGACTCTAAAAGCGGGAGGATGTAGAGGCTCTTAGTGCTGAAAGAAGACTTCCATTGTAGGTTGGTCAAGACTCATCACTGGGAGACAAGAAACTGTTATCTTTGGATCCAGAGAAGTGGTGAAGTGAGTAAGGACTTGTACTTTCAAGCTTGAGGTCCTGAGTTCAACCCACAGCTTTCCATGTGCCAGATTGATGGTCTAGTACCCCCCTCTCATTTTTAACAAATCTTAAAAGGAAAAAAACAACAACCATACTTATTCAAGCTCTTGGTCCTCATGAGGGGACAGACGTACACACTTCACAAACAATGGACAGGCTGCAAATATCTCTTTCTCTCAGTCTTTAAGAAAGTAAGGTCACCCCACCAATGTGTCCTGGAGCTCCACTTCCCCAGAGCCCCACGCTACTAGGGAAAGAGAGAGAGGCAGACTGGGAGTATGAATCGACCAGTCAACACCCACGTTTAGCGGGGAAGCAATTACAGAAGCCAGACCTTCCACCTTTTGCACCCCACAATGACCTTGGGTCCATACTCCCAGAGGGATAAAGAATAGGAAAGCTAGGGCAGGGGTAGAGAGCGTAATGGTTATGCAAACAGACTCTCATGCCTGAGGCTCCAAAGTCCCAGGTTCAATCCCCTGCACTACCATAAGCCAGAGCTGAGCAGTGCTCTGGTAAAAAAAAAAAAAAAAAAAAAAGAATAGGAAAGCTATCAGGGGAGGGGAAGGGATATAGAGATCTGGTGGTGGGAAGGTGGGAAGGTGGGAATTGTGTGGAGCTGTACCCCTCCTATCCTACAGTTTTGTTAATGTCTACTTTTTTTAAACAAATAAATAAACTAAAAAAAAAAAAGAAAGAAAGAAAGAAATGTCACTGGGAGCGATGGAATTCTAGTATAGGCACCAAGTCCCAGTGATAACCCTGGTGGCAAAGAAAAAAAGAAGAAGAAGAAGAAAGAGGAGGAGGAAGAGGAGGAGGAGGAGGAGGAGGAGGAAGAAGAAGTAGCGGAGGAGGTGGAGAAACTATGCTCATGTGAAATTTGTCTTGTAAATCATGATTTCCTCCAACAGACTCACTAAAAATGGGGAAAATCCTCACAAACCAAAAATAAAAGGGCACAGAGATAGCAGAAACACTAATAAAAATTCATGTTGAAAGTATAATGCCATTTCTGTGAGTTCATGAGATGTTTTTGATCTAACTTAGCAATATCTAGTTCTCTGAATGTTCAAGAATTTTAAGAAAATTCAGTAAACAAAAGTCTTATTAGATATTTTATGAATGAACCCTGCTGCAGGGAAATATGCCAATTTCTTTTTCAACAGAGTAGCTTCTGAAATGCAAGAATATAGTGAAAGCATGCAGAATAAAACTTTTTTTTTTTTTTCCTCCTCCAGGGTTATTGCTGGGCTTGGTGCCTGCACCATGAATCCACCACTCCTGGAGGCCATTTCCCCCCCCCCCCCCTTTTGTTGCCCTTGTTGTAGCTTCGTTGTGGTTATTATTATTATTGCCCTTGTTGACGCAATTCGTTGTTGGATAGGACAGAGAGAAATGGAGAGAGGAGGGGAAGACAGAGAAGGGGAGAGAAAGATAGACACCTGCAGACCTGCTTCACCGCCTGTGAAGCGACTCCCCTGCAGGTGGGGAGCCGGGGGCTCCAACCGGGATCCTTACGCCGGTCCCTGCGCTTTGCGCCACATGCGCTTAACCCACTGCGCCACCGCCCGACCCCCAGAATAAAACTTTTAATAAAAGCAAAACCTATTTATAAATCACAAGCCAAACAGATTGTTGATATCTACTCTGTGTGCAGAAATTTTCAGTGTTTTCTACTAAAAATGTGTACTATTTATATGTAATTAAAGGCAAAGGGATATCTCTTAATTTTAAATAGCCATAAACTGTAGTAAATAAGTGTTTTAGGAATGTCAAAATACTTCAAAATAAGTTGCCTGGTTTTATGAAAACTCACTACATTGAGGACAAAGATAGGAACTAGTTAAATAGGAGAAATGGTAAGGAATCAGGAAACACATGACAATAATCATTCACTGAAAAGTTCATCAAATATACTAGATAACAAATATTAATAAGAAGCGATCTTCGGGTCTCTCTGTTAGAGGAAATAGTCTCTAGTTTCTAAAGTTCTTTAAAAGTTTATACTTAAAAACATAGAGAATGGGAAAGCTATGGGGGAGGGGGTGGGATATGGAGATTGGGCGGTGGGAATTGTGTGGAGTTGTACCCCTCCTACCCTATGGTTTTGTTAATTAATCCTTTCTTAAATAAAAAAAAAAACCAACAACAACAAAAAAGTTTTGTTGCTTGCAAATCTGAAGACATGTCAACACAGTGTGTTGATCTGAATGAAATGGCATTAACCTATATGTCAAAGTCGAAAGACCTAGGGATAAAAAAAAAAACAAAAAAAAACCCATTTTTTTAAATGATTTAAATATGATCAACAAATCTCTTAGAGAAGAGGGGGGTACGATTCCACATAGTTCCCACCACCAGAGTTCCGCATCCCATCCCCTCCATTGGAAGCTTCCCTATTCTTTATCCCTCTGGGAGCCTGGGCCCAGGATTGTTATGGGGAGCAGAAGGTGGGAGGTCTGGCTTCTGTAGTTGCTTCTCTGCTGGAGTTGGGCTTTGGGACTTTTAAGTGAATTCCCCACTGCCTCATGCTTTAGCTTCCCTCTTTCTGTAGGGCCTGAATCCATGTCCTCACAAGTGGTGACTCCTGCATTTTTCTGCTCAGCCCTTTCCTCTCCCCTACTCTGATATTTCTGCATATCCTGTCCGCTTTTATTCTTTCCTATTTCAACGTGAAACTGCAACACATATGATGTCCCATTATTATAACTGGCAGATACTTTACTGAAAACTAATTATACACTTCTCTTAGCCCCTGCTGGAATTTTAAAATATCAGGGAGAGGAATGAAAATACAAAATGAACCACTTTGCTTTGATGTATACATAAAAACTTGAACTTGCCAAACCTGGGGTTGCTATGTGTGATATACACATGGTATTAGATGCAATACTCACTATCGTATGACCCGTTCTTTATATTCTAAAGAACCCACTTGCTGGGGACATGTAGACACGTACGTATTTATTTTATACCTATTGTCATATGACTCCAAAAACAACCTAAACCTTATAAACAGTTAATCTCTGGTAATGGGCAAATAGAACTTTATATACTTTTGAATTGCCTGATTTGAGGAAAACATATGTATAAATATTTGAAAAATCAGAAAGGAGATTAAAAATCTAAAAGTCAAATGGAACTATATAATAATACTCAGTTATTTGAATTTTACCAAACTTCAGCTCACAACCAAACTATTATAAAGTTTTATCTTTGTAATCACTGAATTGACTATACAAATAACACCAACGTGCTTGTTTATAGGGGTGGTGGAAAATGATTGGCATCCGGGCATTTGAAACCACAATGATATCATCAAATTATACAGAAATCAAGAAATAGACCACTAACATTACAAAAACCTACAACAAACTAGAGAATTTGTTACATTAACTCATTGTCTGGGGACCTGGAAAGTATGACATTTGGGAAAATCAGAAAATAACTGTGAAATGAATTCACATATATAATTATAGAAGAAGACATCATAAAATTACTTTCACCCCATTTATTATACAAATTAAATGACTAACAAGACACATTTGATTAGGCATGAAGTGACAGTCGACTGCAGATACATGCCACTTCTCGGTCAAAGGTAACTCAGAAATAGGTTTAGGCTATGAGATTCTAAATGCTAACACGAGGAGTACTGCAAACACAGGAATATACTAGCTCAGTTCCAAGTTGGACACTCTCCACAAAAGAGCTCAAATTCTGAGCATTCCTATTCTATCAAGTAATTTCCAAGAAACATAAGAGTGTGGCTTCTCTCTTCTCTCTCACTGGAAATGTCTCATTTGCCACATAACCAATTTGTCTAAGGGAAAAGATATGACACCGGTTATAGGAATAGCAAGCCTGAGCAAAATGTGTATCTAACATCTTCAAGAAAATTAAATGAAGCACTCTGTCATCCAAACCCCAGGGACTGTGTAGGAGATGACTGATTATGAGAATTATTTCGATGGTAGGTTGAATAACTTGCAAATACAATAGTATCTGTAAGTATTTTTGTTGGCATTTGTGGAAGTTTCAAAGATTTTTTTTTTTAATTGTACTCTATTGGAACTCAAGGTTAATTTGGGGACAATTTTAGATTTAAACAAAGACTTAGATTTCTTTGTTTTCAGAGTCTTAGAAAAAACTGTATTAGAACAGACTTAACAGTTTATCCTTTCAACTGTCATATGCTATCAGAAAAGATTTGACACATTTTTTTTTTTTTTGCATAGAAAAACACAGAACAGGGGCTGGGCACTGACACACCTGGTTAAGCTCACATAGTACTAAGCACAAGGAACTGGGCAAGGATCAGAGTTTGAACCCCTGGGTCCCCACCTGCAGGCAGGAAGCTTCATAAGCAGCAGAGCAGGTCTACAAGTCTCTTTATTTTTCTTTCCTTCCCTATATTTCCTCTCCTTTCTCAATTTCTCTGTTTTAGTCAATAAGTGGAACAAATGGCCACCAGGAGCAGTGGATTTGCAGTGTAGGCCATGAGCCCCCACGATAACTCTGGAGGCAAATATATATATATATGCCATGACTTTTCTGACTACCCAGTAGAAAAGCTTCCTGTTCTAAAAAGTAACAGGACTAAAAATTTTAAAGAAGCCAACTTCTTTGGTCTTTTTTTTTTTTTTTTTTGGTGGTCTCCTGACTTTTGGTATTTGATAAATGGGGTCTCAGTAGCTATTCAACTCCCTTCTTTTCCTCCACAGCTGCCAGTCAAGGATCTTCAAGTTATTAGGCCCAAAGGACAAAGACCTGTATGTTGAAGATGACTTCCCAGTTCTCTTTATGTTATAATAAAATGAAGATCTCTCTCAAGATACAGAAATGAAGATAAGCAACAAAATTCAAGAGGTCTTCTGCTGAATATTACATACATAAGGTCAGTGCTTGCAAAGGAAAAGAAAAATCAAGAAAAATTATTCTGTGCTCAACTGTGTTATAACAGTATGTTTTGCTGCTAGTAAATATAGAGCTTTTTTTTTTGTATTTTTGTGTAGTTAAAAATTATCTCAGGAATAATTTTTGCTTTTTGATTATGTCGCTTCTATGTTGAGTTCTAGTTGTGAGTTCTCAGAAGTCGTTAATTTCAGTCAGTGGGAAGAGGATCTTTCAGTTCTCTTTTTTGCATCTACCTCATCTCTCACTACTGCCTCTGAATCTTCAACTGAACGTTTCATTTGATATTAATCATTCTTTTAACAGGATAGACTCTTTCTTCACACATACAATACTTCTCTAGAGAAAGCAGGATACAAATGTCAAGAATTTTATTAGATAAAACTACAACACGTTACTTGGGCCTACAGTCACATGCAACATGGCTTCTCCTTTTGGTTGCTTTTATAGACTTTCAAAAGTGCAGAAAGAAAGAAAGAAAGAAAGAAAGAAAGAAAGAAAGAAAGAAAGAAAGAAAGAGTCCCAAGACATTCGCTTATCAAGCATGCTAATTTTTCAAAGCCACAAGAAAGAAGTTTCTGAAAATACAATGATGCCCCATAATGGCATGCTACGGGGATATACCTTTATAATGAAACGACGGCGAGTTACTCGTGTAGTGACTCTCCGTTCTTCCTCTGAGCTTGAATCACTGTCTCTCAAGTCCTGGTAAATGCATTTTTAGTATAATTTTACCATCATATTTAAAACAAAATACATTCTGAGAAGGGAAATCAAGAAAGAATTACTTTACTTGCTGTTTCCCCTCTAAGAAAAATCATGACGTATATTTGTGAAAAACCCCAGTTTTTACTAGTCATGAACTTACTCTGTTCATGTATATGTATACACATGTAAGCAAATATATAATGAACATTTTTAATTACTTGTGCATCGTTATATAAGCTCAAGTAGCTATGTTATAAATTATTAAAAGTAATCTGTCATTTTAGCATAGAAACTACTGCTATGAATTTGAAGGAACATTAATATTCATTTTACAACTAGTTTTAAATCTCTATGTGTTTGACTTGAACGTGTAATTTTTATAGTGTGAGCATGTGTTAACTGCTTTACAAAAGGACACATAATGGTTAATGTTTGAAATGTCCACTTTCCTTTGATATCTCCATCTTCATAAACAAGACAGAGAAGATGGAACTAAAAATCTTAGTCGACATCCCTTCCTCAGAAGCTTCTAGGAATAGGAAAAAGAGAAAGACTAGGAGACCAGATGGAATGTTCTCAGTAATTCTGGTCATGAGTCAATGCATGGAAAGAGGTGGAAAAATAGAATTTTACCTTATAGCAGCAGGCAGTCATCCGTGTAAAAGCTGCACTCGAACTTTTGACCTGATTTTTCGGGGGACAAAAAGGGGGCTGTTTTCTTGAGATCATACATTAGATGGCCTAGTTGACTGCTACTGTCCTGTGGTCTAGCCACATAAGGAAGTGGGGGGGGGGCAGATGGTAGCACAACGGGTTAAATGCATATGGAGTAAAGTGCAAGGACCAGCCTAAACATCCCAGTTCGAGCCCCTAGTTCCCCACCTGCAGGGGGGGTCCCTTCACAAGTGGTGAAGCAGGTCTGCAGGTGTCTATCTTCCTCTCCTCCTCTCTATCTTCCTCCCTCTCCTCTCCATTTCTCTCTGTCCTATCCAACAACAGTGACATCAATAACAACAACAATAATAATAACCACAACAATGGCAACAAAAGAAAAAAAAAAAAGCCCAGGAGCAGTGGATTCATGGTGCAGGCACCGAGCCCCATCAATAAACCTGGAGGCAAAAAACAAAACAAACAAAAGTATATCAGGAACATCTTGGATTTCTTATAAGGTCAGGCTTATATCTTCCAGAATCTTTAAGTAAGTCTTTTTTGTACTAAGAGCAGTGGCTACTCTCTTATTTGTAAGAATATAAGACATATCTTATTTGTAAGAAATCTTGAGTGGTTGGGGAGGTGGCTGAGAAGTGGTACACAGGACTTGTTAGTACGAAGCCCTGAATCTGGTCACAGGCACCACGTATGCCAAAGAAATGTTGATACCCACTTTCTTATTCTCCCACTGCTAGACCGCTGATATAACATATATATCAAAAAACATTGCTTTGGAAGTAATTATTTGGGGGAGGGCAGGCAATGGTGCACCTGGTCGAGTATACACATTGCTACATGCAAGGATGCAGGTTTGAGCTTCCGCTTCCCTTCAGGCGTGTGAAGGAAGTACTTGCAGGTGTCTCTCTGTCTCTCTCTCCGTGTCTATCTTACCCTCCCCTCTTACTTTTTCTGTCCTAACAGATAAAGGGAAGAAAAAAAATCCTTGCCAGGAGTGGTGAATTCTTTGTGCAGGCATGGAGCCCAGTGATAACCCTGGCGGCATTAAAAAATAAAATAAATAAAAATAATGATTTTTTTTATTATTGATGAATGTAGGTGAATTGCCATTAAGGCATATGACTTGTTTTAAACAATCAATATGACTTTTTTTTTTTTTTGCGTCTCCAGGGTTATTCTTGGGGCTCAGTGTCTGCACTATGAATCAACTGCTCCTGGAGGCCATTTTTCTCCTTTTTGTTGTTTATCGTTGTGTGGTTATTATTGTTGTTGTTATTGATGTCGCTGTTGGAAAGGGCAGAGAGAAATGTAGAGAGGAGGGGAAAACAGAGAGGGGGAGAGAAAGATAGATACCTGCAGACCTGCTTCACTGCTAGTGAAGTGAACCCCCTGCAGGTGGGGAGCCGGGGGCTCGAACCGAGATCCCTATGCCAGTCCTTGCGCTTTGCGCCATGTGCAATTAACCCACTGCATTACCACCCGGCCCCCCTCAATATGCCTTTTTTTTTGGTAGCTTCTAGAACCAAAGCGAGCATACTGCAGATGTACACAAGTAACACTGCTTATTTATATTTATATTACAATTAGATTTCAAAGTTCTCAACTGAGTTTTACTTTGCAGGAGACATTTTCATAACCGAGTCATCAGTGTTGTTTCTTCTCCCCATATTTTGTGGGCTCATTTTTTAAAAGGTAGCGTTGCTTCTATAATTACACTGGTTAAGTATGCAGAATCAGCTCAAAGAAATAAATCAACATTCAAAACCACACGATCAGAAAGGGAGAGGAAAGACTGAGAATTTTAGCTCCCTCTCATAACATATGGACAAGTGAAGTGGGATCTAATTGGTAAGCTGATGACTAGCTCCCAAGTAGAAGTTTAAGTTTTTCTAAATCTCAGGTTAATCATTAATGCATTAATTTACAGCAAACTTTTTTTTTTTCCCTTTTCCCAACATCAGGCCACAACTAAATATATCCTGGAAAAAAAAAATCAATGAGTGCCATTTGCCAAGATGTATAATTCACAACCTCTGTCCATTGTATAAGCATGAGCAAAAATAAACCAGTGAGAGAAAATGTGGTAAAAAATATAGGAAGTAGAGCTGGGTTATAATTTTCATCTGCATCATGACTACAGTAAGATTTTTCTTGATACTTACTAGTAAATCTGAAAGAGAAAGAATCAATTACTTGGCTCCCCCAAAACATTTAAGTACAAAAGCAAGAAAATTGTTCTAGGGCAGGTTTCTTAAAATTGTTGTAATAAATATTGACATATTACCTTTGACATATCATTTCTATTATTTTTGTATCTGACCTTAAAGTTTTAAGTATTGTTAACCAACAGCGACTTCCTTTTCAGTTCCTGTCCGTTTCATTTTAGATTTAGAAACTGTGCTTCTTCAGTTTTGAAACCACAAAGCAGACTGCAGAAAGCATGACTCTTAGGTGGTTCACTAACAGTATTTTCAGGAGTCGGGAGGTAGCGCAGCGGGTTAAGCGCATGTGCCGCAAAGTGCAAGGGGCCGGCATAATGATCGGTTCGAGCCCCGGCTCCCCACCTGCTGGGGAGTCGCTTCACAGGCGGTGAAGCAGGTCTGCAGGTGCCTGTCTTTCTCTCCCCCTCTCTGTCTTCCCCTCCTCTCTCCATTTCTCTCTGTCTATCCAACAACAATAACAACAATAATAACTACAACAATAAAACAAGAGCAACAAAATGGAATAAATATTCTTTAAAAAGCACAAACAATATTTCCTTTCCTTCTATAAAACAGCTAACTAGATTGTGATGATAAGATCTAATCCCAGACAAAATTAATGTTTGATCTTAACCCAATTACTCAATATTTCTGTGGTTCACCCCCCAACCCGCTTCTGAAAAAATGGCAAAAAAAAAAAGCAGCTTCCTTTCCCCTACACGTTCAGCGAAGTTGTGATATAATAGTGCTGTAGGTTCTTAACCCCTCATAATGAATGCTTTAACTTCCATTCACACATTCATAAAATGAAAGCAGTAAATAACCTTGCGCCCAATGTTACAAAATTAATCAAGAGAAGCAAGACATCAGTCCTGGTAGTTTAAATGACAGACACTGCTAACTCGATGACGTACCTTTTGCTCAGACCCACTGGACCCCTCTTCTTCATGAAGGTTAAGCCTTGGCTTGCCATCTGCAGAAGTCCTACTCATCTTTTTCATACTGACAGGCACACAGGGTTTAGGCTCTTCTATTACAAATTTGCTGGTTTCTTCTAGAGATTTCTGGTATGCTGCTAGTGTTGACACAGGGTCTTCAACACGACCAGATCCAGGTATTTTTGGTGTCAGAGTTTCCTTAGCATTCTGTTTCCCTGCGTCATTTTGAGATTCTGGAAAGTAAGATTTTGTCTTTGCTTCTGGGGTGACTTCCGCATGACTTCCATTCGCTTCAAATTTGTCACGCTCTCCTTTGAGATATGAGGTGATAGAATCTCTACACTGGTCAGGGCTGCAAAAAGGTACAACGTAGATATTTAGAATGATAATGTGTCAGGAGGCAGGCGGTAGCGCAGTGAAGCGCACGTGGTGCAAAGCGCAAGGACCGGCATGAAGATCCTGGTTCGAGCCCCCGGCTCCCCACCTGCAGGGGAGTCTCTTCACAGGTGGTGAAGCAGGTCTGCAGGTGTCTGCTTCTCTCCCCCTCTCTGTCTTCCCCTCCTCTCTCCATTTCTCTCTGTCCTAACCAACAACAAGGACATCAATAACAACAACAACAATAATAACTACAACAACAATAATGACAAGGGCAACAAAAGGGAAAATAAATAAATATAAAAATTTTTTTAAAAGAATGATGATACATTGCAGATAGTAGGTGCTTATAAGCTGTTGGTATGCATGAGACCCCTTCTGTTTTATTTGGTTTAAATCCCCCCTGCTTAACACTATTCTATTTATATAACCGCTGTTAACAAGCACCTCCCTCTAGGGCATTGGTTCAATCTCCACTGTTTCATGATATGTTTTTGCTCCACCCCCCCTCCTTGTCACACCCTGATCCCCTCTTTGTCACACTCTGATTTTCACCAGTCACTTTTCTCTCCACCCTCTCTACGTCGTCACATCTTGTTTCCACCCTACTTGAGAAGTATATATAAAGACAGCATTGTGAGTTTTAGAGTACTGTACTGTACTTTGAGTTTAGCTTAGCTCATCTTAGATTGTGCTGCGTCCTGCATAAATAAAGAGATACTGCCTACAGCTCAACTATGAGTCCCTGGTCATCTGTTACCTGCCCGTGAAGCCAGCCCGGTGAAAACAACCTAACCCGTCGAAAACGACATATGGCACCCAACGTGGGGCCAGACCTGCGCAACTCCCAGATAAGTGAAGACTTTGCCTACCTATGCACTATGGTCTTCTCTTTTACTTACGAAGAGGTTTGCCAAAGCCTCTACTGTTTCATTATGAGACAGTTTCTCTGTCTCTGGAACATTTTACTCTGGGCCACACTTCGGTTCCCTCACCGAAAACTTTGGTTTCTTATGACCAGGATCATAGAGCTTGGGAGATGCACGGAGATTTCTCCTTGGACTTTCTAGATTCCCTCTCTCATGTTTCCCGAGGAAAAGGACTACATTTCGCTCCAGGCCATAATTTCGTTCTTTATGACCGTGATCGTAGACCTTGGGACATACATGGGGATTTCCCCTGGGACTTTCTGGACTTCTTCTCGAATGTTTCCCATGGAGAAGGACTACTCTAATTTGAAGAACATTCTCGAGTACCCTGGCAGTTCCCAAGTATGGAGACATGTGGTTAGTTCTACTCTCCTGATTGGATTCTTTCTTCAATGGGAAGATGCTTTTAAAAATGGGTGCCTGAAGCAATCCAGCAAGAACAGTCAGAAACACCCTAAATAGAATTTCGAGGACCTTTTTGGACTAGGTCGCCCTCCGGGGATTCTTAATCCTACATGGTGAGATCTTGATAATCTGGTTCAAGTTGCGTTTCATAAGAGAATGATTTGAATGACTGAATTTTTGTTTGACATTGACTTAAAAAAAAAAAATGCTGGACGCAGCCATGATTTCTAGAGACATCCAGAAACAATACAAAAAGTTGTTTTTTTCCTCCTTTGATTTCTCTTTTACGTCTTGACATAAATCTAAAACGTTTAATCCTGAAAACTGTATGAGTTATGGGTGGGACAGATAATGCAATGATTATGTTAATTATTCTCATGCCTGAGGCTTTTAACCGTGGTTCTTCTGTTTACCTTTCCACATTTTATTGAGTTTAAACTGTTTAAACAACCTTAAAATCATACTAGAAAAGACTTCCAATTATAATGGAGTTATTAATTATAGTAAACTTCTAATCTGCTACAAGTTTTGTTTGACAAGTAAGTGAATTTCAGCTGTCAAAGTCTTCACATGAAAAAACATCTACTCAAATAAAATTCCTGGAAATCCATTTAGATCCTGTTCTCTGACATCGCCCCCGAAAACCAATGATGAGACCTGGCACGACCTGAAAAAACAGATTCACAGACTCCAAAGCTCACTCTCTACAGAAAAACAGAATTCAGGTGGCCGACATTCCCCATCGAGACAGACGTACAGCATTTCATCCTCTGACATTTTCTTCTGTGGTCAGCTACTTTAGACTGACACCTCCATCGGACTTACTGGTACACGCTGCTGTGTTTCTCAAAGACTAACTTCAGCCAATTGCCTTGAGACTTTATAGACCATGTCCCCTCGCCTGCAGGCTCTGTCCCAGAGACAGAAAACTCCCCCTCCTTATTAGGTTATGCCCACAGAGGCATAAAGCGCCCCAAAAGGCAAGAGATGCCCACAGAGGCAAGAATCGCCCTTTGAGGCAAGAGATGCCCCCAGAGGCATGAAGCACTCCCAGAGGCAAGAAATGCCCTTTAGCCTGCTAGGCCTTGCCCTTTGAGGCAAAAAAAGCTCTCCTTGGCATCACACTGGTTATTGCTGCTCGCCTATTTTGTTTTCCATGTCTTATGCCAGTTCTTTTGAAAACGCCTGTATGATATACGTTTCTGTTCACCCCACAATGGCCATTAGTTAAAAAGAAAGGGGGAATTGTTGGTATGCATGAGACCCCTTCTGTTTCATTTGGTTTAAATCCCCCCTGCTTAACACTATTCTATTTATATAACCGCTGTTAACAAGCACCTCCCTCCAGGGCATTGGTTCAATCCCCACTGTTTCATGATATGTTTTTGCTCCACCCCCCCTCCTTGTCACACCCTGATCCCCTCTTTGTCACACTCTGATTTTCACCAGTCACTTTTCTCTCCACCCTCTCTACGTCGTCACATCTTGTTTCCACCCTACTTGAGAAGTATATATAAAGACAGCATTGTGAGTTTTAGAGTACTGTACTGTACTTTGAGTTTAGCTTAGCTCATCTTAGATTGTGCTGCGTCCTGCATAAATAGATACTGCCTACAGCTCAACTATGAGTCCCTGGTCATCTGTTACCTGCCCGTGAAGCCAGCCCGGTGAAAACAACCTAACCCGTCGAAAACGACAATAAGCTCTACATACTTATGGACCGTTTTGTTTTGATAACCTTTGAAGGCATTAAAAAGGCATGAAATATGTGGTTACTGGATTTCTTTCTTTTTTACTTATTTATTTATTTTTTAACCAGAGCACTGTTCAGCTCTGGCTTATGGTGGTGTGGGGGACTGAACCTGGGAATTTGAAGCCTCAGGCATGAGGATCTGTTTGTATAACCCTTAAGTTATCTACCCCCCACTCCCGTTACTGGATTTCAAACTGTACAGGTAACCATGAGTGTGAACATAATAGGAAGGACATGCTACATCAAACTCAACTCCCAACTTGACCAGCTATGCTGTTAACATTTGTTTTCCTTGCTTGCTCAGTGAGGACTTTTAAAAAGTATTTTATTTATTAATTTGGAAAGATACACAGAAAGAAATTGAGATGGAAGAAGAAGTAGAGGGATAGAGAAAAAGAGACCTGGCAGCATTGCTTCAGCACTTTTAAAGCTTCCTCCCCGTAGGGGCTCAGACCAGGATCCTTGTGCTTCATACTTAACCTGGCACTTAACCTGGTTCACTACCACCTAACACCCCCTACCTTCCATGAACCAGCTTTTAAAACAGGCATTACCCTCAAACGGAAAGGATAATTTAGAAAAAGAATAACTTCCCAAATGGTATTTTTTAAAACTATTAACATGGGACCCTTGTTTCAACTACTTGTGTCTGTTTCAAGTTTTCTGAAGAAGAGTCCTACCTGTCACCCAGCTGATCTAGTGAGCCAGCAGTGACTCTTCGAGCTTGAGCAGGAGACTCTAGGCTTCCACTGGATGTTTCATTCTGCCAACCTGTAATTGAAGACATTTCCAGTTCTGCTTGCTGAACACGTTTAAGAATAGCCTTTACTTTTTCTTCCGTCATCTCCTCAGACTCTAATCCTTCTTCAAGTTGAATGTCCTCAAATAGAGATTTGAGTTTTTCTTCCGATATCTCCTCATCAGGACCAGATTTTTCTTTTTCTTGCTGCTCAGAGCTTTCTCCTAGCTTTCTAGTCTGTTGCAATGGCTTTGCTACCTTAATCTCTTTGGGGAGCGCGGCCATACTTGCAAGGTACTGAGGACACTCACTCAGACATACATTCTCCGATTGGCTTTCATCTACATCCACTGTCTCAGGCATTTCTGTTAAAGGCATTGAGTCTTCGGGTTTGCTGTCTTCTAAGGAAGTGTCTTCTGCAGTTACAAATGGAGGTCCAGCTACTGAATGCTCTGTGTTTCCCTGGGAAGGCACTAGCCCATCACTCAGTCTGCTGGGGGTTCTAAGGGGAGATTCTATGCTAGAAATATCACTAAAATAATCATCTTGCTGAAAAGGGGTGGGTGGTGTATAGTGCAACCCAGTGGGAGTTTCCAGTTCCACTTGAAGGGAAGGATAACCTATGGAAGACAGTACATTTGGACTGACTAAAATGAATCAGACAACATCAAAAAAAAAAAAAAAAAAAACACAGAATGACTTAAATTATATTAGGTATGAAAATGCATGATGAATTACAGAATGTTGATTAATGTATTGGCTTGGTTTAATTAAATGCAATACAAGGAAATGAAAACCGAGTGCAAACTACAATAAAATAGAATACTAATTTAGATATAGGCGTTGTCAATTTTGACACTTTTAATAGTGACATAAATACTGTTTAAGCCACTCCGATATGCAGCAAAGACTAATTTGATCCAGTATAAAGTAGTTACTCTATGATACAGATTCATTCCAAAGCTAAACTTACTTTCTGCATTAGCATGCAAAAGTCGTACTGTGGTTAACTGAATACAACCAGCCACAAGACATCAGCTTTTGTAGTTATTTACAGCTTATAGAATTATATTTACAGCAATGTAACCAGACTTTCACATGGCATTTACAGCAAAGAGAAATGAACTTAATCTCTGGAAACATGAATATTAGATTTTAAAGCAGCAGCACTGGGAAACCAATCTAAAATATGTTAGGCAACAGGTTTTAAAAACAGATGAACTGAAAAAGATCACATGTGGTTTATAGGTGTTATGGTATGACAGGGATGTAGGGGTTGCAGTAGATGTGTGGAGGGCTTGGAGACTGGTTCAGTTTGAATTATGAAGCAAATAAGGAGGAATGATACCCAACAGAGACAGGAGGAAAACTATTACAAAGGGCTTTCTGAATAGTCATAACAATATTCTGAGTCAGTTTAATAACCCGCCCACAAAGAAGGGAAATAAGGAGTAAATCCTTTGGAGCTTCCCTGTGTGGATTAAGAGAGTATTTTTCTCCTTCAGCAGCAAGAAATGTCAATAACGGTCTGGTCATGGTGAGGAAAGGAAGTTTCACAATAGTTCAGTGATGAGGAGAGACAGGGAGAAAAAAAAATAATTAAAGGCCTATAAAATGAAACCTTAATTTTTTTTCCATCGTTCAAAATTAGTACCAACCTAGAATTTGTTGTAAACTCATGGCTATAGAGAAACATGTTTCAGTCATGGTCACCCACAAACTAGAATCTCATGGGAAAGTTGGCAAACACATGCTATAGTTTATAATCCGTAAGTGAAATTGAACTCAGACACACATTCTGCATTCCTATTCTCTAAAATTCTTAATATACAGCAACAAAAGAGTCATGCGACTTTAATGATATTTTGATTTCAAAACTTAGCAAGTAAATGTTTTTCTTAAAAAAACGTAACGAAATAAGCGGGATTTATTTTGTAACACAGAGACACAGATAAAGAGACACCTGCAGTATTGCTTCACCACTGTCAAGCTTCCCCTGTACAGGTAGGGACTGGGGGCTCGAATGCGGGTCTTTGTACACGGAAATGTGTGCTCAGACCACTGAAATGGTGCGGCACCACCATCCAGCCTCCTTAAATGTCTCCAAGTCCACAAAATGTATTTGCTATTTTCTTCTGATCTTGTTTGATGATAGTTATGTTTCATAATTTTTCCCCATAACAATTTAAAAATCCATTTCTATCCATTTCTTGGGAGTTGGGCGGTAGCGCAGCGGGTTAAGCATGCATGGCACAAGGACCGGCATAAGGATCCCGGTTCAAGCCCTGGCTCCCCACCTGCAGGGGAGTCGCTTCACAGGCAGTGAAGCAAGTCTGCAGGTGTCTATCTTTCTCTCCCCCTCTCTGTCTTCCCCTCCTCTCTCCATTTCTCTCTGTCCTATCTAAGAACAATGACATCAAGAACAATAATAACTACAACAATAAAACAACAAGGGCAATAAAAGGGAAAATAAATATAAGAAAATCCATTTCTCGACACTGAAAGAATCTATAACTTGGCGATACAAAATTTGATATTATACTGGTCTATTTTTACCTAGTGCCAAAAGAACTTACTTCTTTTTTTTGTTGTTGTTATAGACATTAAGACAAATTAAAAATTTTAAAAATTTAAAAAAGAAAGAAAAAACTCCGTATTTTTCAGAATTTGGAATGGTAGAAAAATATTTTGAGATTTTAAAACTTTGCAACTCAATGACATCTGCAAAATATTTTAATTTAATTTTATAAATATTTTTATTTATTTATTTTAGAGACAGAAAGAAACGGAGATGAATAGGGGAGATGAGACAAATGCCTTGAGAGGGGCTTTTTTTTTTCCCCCTCCAAGATTCTATACCACTTATGAGCTTAAAAAGAAACCCTTCTGATATCAGTCATCATATTTATACTGCATGGATTGCAAGGTGTGCTCTTACTTCACCGTTGATTTCAACTTCAGTGACCAGACACTTTCTAAGAATTTGAGTTCTTTTGTCACATAACACATACAAAATTACAAATTAATGACACTTGATAAACTAACTTAGCAAATTTAAAATTAAACAAACAAATAAAACAAAACTCCAGGGGCCAAGTGACAGCACACCTGGTAGAGACACACATTATCACATTATAATGTCTAAAGATGTGGGCTCAAGCCCCGGCCCCTAAGTACAGTGGGGAAGCTTCACTAGTGGTGAAATACTGCTGCAGGTATCTCTCTTTCTCTCTCTTCTTGTCTCTATCCAAAAAAAAAAATTAAAAAAAGAAAGAAAAAACTCCGTTATTTTTCAGAATTTGGAATGGTAGAAAAATATTTCGAGATTTTAAAACTTTGCAATTAAATGACATCTTAACAATATTTTAAGTTAATTTTATAAATATATATATATTTATTTTAGAGACAGCAAGAAACGGAGATGAATAGGGGAGATATTTGCAGTCCAAGTTACAGAATAAATTTCCATTTATGAAGTTAAGGAGCATTCTGAAAAACAACACATTTTTATATTTAACACTGATTAAAAAAACACTCAATTTGCATAATAAAAGGAAAATGTCTAAGCTAAATGTGAAACAGGAATTATGTTACTAGTGACAGGCCTGGCTGTTGAATGAGAGAACAGGAAAACACAGCACCTTCCACCTATGACAGACCATAAACAATAAATGGCAGCATATGAAGCTAAAATAATGCTAAGTAATATACTTTCTTTTTTAGAGACATGGTAGATTTCTTCAGTACACACTTTATTCATCCACAAACGGTCATTTTTCATTTTACTTAAGCATATGTAAATAAAATGTTTTATTTGACTCAATCCTTTGTTGACTTGGTACCAGCGACTCCCAACTTGAATTTCCTGATATGTGGTGAGCCAGCTTTTTATTATTATTATTATTTCTAGTTTAACATAAAATGTTAAAAATCATGCATTTTTAGATAATAAAATCATCCTCTGGTCATAGAAAATATTTGAAATACAAACTCTCTCAGATAACTTTATGCATTTCTATCTCACTATTTGTATGTTATGTAACAAAGATATTTGCCAAATTAATTCTAGCAGAGTGCTCATTTACAAACTCTGGCAGAGAAATACTGGGAGAATGAGAAACGGAATCAAGCATACCACAACTTAGTTAATTTTAGAGGACTGCTTTGCCCTTCTACACTTACACATTCTATTAAATCATTAAATAAATATGAAACAAAATTCAGTTACCATCAACAGGATCATGGAAAACGTTGTTCTCATCTGCAAAGCTTCTGGTGCCTGAAATATTGCCATAATCAAATATTGGTCCTTCAAGCAGAGTCACTATATCTATCCGATTAATTTTTGTCAAGACTGAAGTTAAGGCATCAGCTGTAAAAGGAGAGAGAAAAAAAAAGATAAAAACTCCACTGAGTGATGTTTTTTTCCCCCATTCATCATAATATTCCGACAAAGTTTGGCGTTTTATCTTTTTCAGCTCTTCATTATTACTACCGAGAGGGTGACGTGTTTACCTCAGGAAGCAGCAGACAGTAACATTCATTCTATTGTAAGATGCCGAGTAGTCAGATCTCAAAGGGGCTAGATATCTTTCAAGTATTAGGCAATATGATAACGACATTTTAAAATTGCTGTCCTCCTTTTAGACTATTAAGACAGCTCCGTCATATTTGATGCCTAGCATTTTAATGACTAAGACCATGCTGGCACTAATAAACCCACAGTAAGTAACTTATCCCATACTGTCATGGCATAACTTGTCACAGTAGAGCACCTCTCCCATCCCCCAACAAAACAACACAAAATCCAACAACAGAGGATTCTCAGCCACCATAGACCGAGTTGAATCAAATGATATGATCCAATCATTCATTCCATTTCTGCCTCTCTAAGCTGTCATCGTATCTGGGCCCTGCAGTAATGTCAGCATGTTTCTGACCACTGCAACATCATTTACCAGCTAAAACTTTGTTTGTTTGTCTTAATCACTCTTGGTGAACACTGACAGAGTGAAAAAAAAAAATCCACATATTTACTTTCCAAAAAGTTTCCTAAAGATACAAGTTTATAATATTAGCAGTAAAATTTAAAGAGAGAGAGAGAGAGAGAGAGAGAGAGAGAGAGAGAGCAATTGTATCCTTTGGGAGAAGACACATGGAACTGGAGGTGATTATGCCTGATTAAAATCAGAGGTGAAAAACCACTACCAGATGGTTTTGCTCATATGTGGAATATATGTCTGTTTTATTCTTATCTTTATGTACTTACTGGATAGAGACAGCTAGAATAAGAAGTGAAAGACCACTAACAGATAGCTTTGCTCATATGTGGAATATATGCCTGTTTTATTCTTATCTTTATTTATTTATTGGATAGAGACAGCTAGAAATGGAGAGGGCAAGGGAAGGTAGAAAGGGAGAGGAACAGAGAGACACCTGCAGCACTGCTTCACCACTCACAAAGCTTTCCCCCTGCAGGTGGGGACCAGGGGCTTGAACCTGGGTCTTTGTGTACTGTAACATGTACTCCACCAGATGTGCCCACCACCTGGTCCCTCACATGTGGAATACAGATAATTAATGCATAAAAACTCAGGAAAAGACTGAAAGTAGACAAACTTTCAGACTGTGAGAACTATGGTAACTGTGGTGATGGGAGTAGGGAGGTTGACCAAGGCTACATACAGTTTTGGTACTGGGTGTGATGTCAAACTATACCACAGAAATCCTACACTTTTGTAAACCATTATTCAACTACTATTACTACTAAAAAAAAAAAAAGAAAAAGAAAAAGATTAGTTAAAAAAAAAACATTAACACCAAACAAGTATAACTTCAAATGCTTTGCTATTTTTTACTGGCATTTATCTAAAATACTGAATGGAGACACTTTTGAAAGTTAAAGTAATACAATTTTAGCATACTTGTGGCATTTTTTCCGTCTCTTGTAACCCATTTCTTTAATAACATGAAGCTCTGAGAAATTAAAGAATTTGGATTTTCCACACGTATTTGATTGATTTCATCCACTGAAAAATTCAGTTCCCTTGCCAATTCTGTAGAAAAGAAAAAGAGTTACTAAGATTTCGTAATCTATCAGATAGATATCACAAAAGTAATGCTTAACAGCCACTAAGGAAATAAAATGGGAAAGGAATTTGTTGTGTAGTAAAACCTGACAACAATCTTTGTATAATTCACTTCTAAGGAAAATAGTGATCAAACAGAGGTTAGGGATCTAATCTATATAATTAGGTTTGCTTTAGAGGATATTTTATAAAGACTGATATTTAAAAAGAAAGTTGCTAGATTCTTTTATTTCAACCAAATTATTCTCTGTGATTTGAGCAAACATCAGACAAGATAGATAAGAATATGTAATTATATAACACAAACACATATCATAAACACAGTGCAAAAGATGCTGGTAAAGTTTTCCCCAGGCAATTTTCCCCAGATATATCTTTTACTCATATGCTATTTCACTGTATATTCCTGCAATTTTCACGGATTCCAATGGGGAGGTTTAATGACTCCAGACCAAACCCTTGTCTATGATTTACTGCTAGTGTCCATTTAAGTGTATATACCTACAGGACCAATTTTGAACAAGTGGCAACAGTAAAAAACCTATAGCTTTTTAAAATATTTTACTTATTTATTACATACAGAGAGAAACTGAGAGGGGTGAGTGATGAAGGGAGGGAGGATGGAAGGAGGGAGAGGGAGAGAGGGAGAGAGGGAGAGAGGGAGAGAACCTGCAGCCCTGCTTTACCACTTGTGAAGCTTTCTCCCTGCAGGTGGGGTCTGGGGCACTGAACCTGAGTCCTTGTGCTTTGTAGCATATGCGCTCAACCAGGTGGACCCAGCCCCAAGAACCAATTTTGTAAATGCACAGAACGTCATTGTAATACTACCAGGGCTAGTGACTACTTTAGGAGAAGAAAACTTAGGAGTGAAAGATGGGAAAGAGACTTACTTTCCACTGTATGTGTATGTGAACACATAACATGTATGGGTGGTGAAGGGCAGAGGCTTGGACAATTCTGGCTGATGACAGAAATTCAATGCCAGGAATTAAACATAGGACCTCCAAGCTGCGGGCAGGGAAATCTGTTGCTTAAACCACAGTGGTATCGCCCTGACCATGCACATTTGTTGTAGAATTAAAGCTCTCAGGTATTACTTTCAATGATTATAAAAGAGGAAAAATGAAAAGATATCGGTAGTCTGGTGGTAGCGCAGCAGCTTAAGTGCAGATGGTGCAAAGTGCAAGGACTGGAGTAAGAATCCTGGTTTGAGCCCCCGGTTCCCCACCTGCAGGGGAGTCACTTCACAGGCGGTGAAGCAGGTCTGCAGGTGTCTATGTTTCTCTCCCCCTCTCTCTGTCTTCCCCTCCTCTCTCCATTTCTCTCTGTCCTATCCAACAACAATGACATCAAGAACAACAATGAGAACTACAACAATAAAAAAAAAATACAAGGGCAACGCAAGGGAATAAATATTTTTAAAAAATGAAAAGAAATCAGCCAAAATTTTGTCCTGTTTAAGAAATATTTCCTGAATTTTGACAAAATGCATTCAGAGGCTCAAAACCATGCCTACATCCTTTGACCAAGTGACTAATTTCTAGAAATCAATTGTACCAATACAAAGATTTGAACACAATGATTTACACATATACATTGTAGGCACCTACTTCTAAAAATGTAAAAATATCCATGTGTTTAACAAAAGGAAACAAGTTAAATTTTAGTAATGCTGTGGGCTGAAAACTGTACTAATCAAAGTATACAATTAAAGTACTGTGTTCATCATTATAAGTACTCAGTTGTAAAAAATGATGAAATGATCTCCTTTTCATCATCATCTTGGGTGGAACTTGAAAACATCCTATTAAGTGAGAGAAGCCAAAAAAAAAAAGGACAGCTACTTAATGATCTCACTTACAAGTAGGACTTAATATAATAGCAAAGTAAAAACATGGACTGGGCATGGTAACTGCATCCAAGCAAAGGACTGTGGGGGAAAGACATGGAGGGAGGGGCGGGAGAGAACTCTGAAGGCCTGGTGTATAATGAAATTATACTTACGAGTCAAAAAAGAAGTACTGTGTATGCCATGCATATAAATTAACTAGATCATCATGGAACAAGCCTTCCACTTAATACATGTAATTCACAGACATTTTCTTTTCTATTAAACTCCATTAAAATAAAACAAACAAAAAGCAGAGGCCGTGTAGTAGCACAACGGGTTAAGCGCAAATGGCGCAAAGCGCAAGGACCAACATAAGGATCCCAGTTCGAGCCCCCCAGCTCCTCATCTGCAGGGGGGGTTACTTCACAAGCAGTGGAGGAGGTCTGCAGGTGTCTATCTTTCTCTTCCCCTCTTCTGTCTTCCCCTCCTCTCTCTGTCCTATCCAACAACAATAACACTAGTAATAACAATAGCAATGATAAACAGCAAGGGAGACAAAGGGGAAGAAACAGCCTCCAGGAGCAGTGGATTTGTAGTGCAGGCACTGAGCCCCAGTGATAACCCTGGGGAAAGAAAGAAATAAAGAAAGGAAGAAAGGAAGGAAGGAAGGAAGAAAGAAAGAAAGAAAGAAAGAAAGAAAGAAAGAAAGAAAGGGAGAAAGAAAGAAAGGGAGAAAGAAAGAAAAGAAAGCAAGCAAGCCTGATCCGATTTCATGACTCACTAATGTCCTGTGACTCAGAATCACACTGTGCACCATTGTAGAATATGCCAGCTGGAGGCTATTTAGCCATTCAAAGAATGATCAGAGAGTCTTTGTAGAATCTTTGTTAATTATGAGAAAGCAGAAATTTACGTTGTATGTAACATTTTAAAGACTTTTAAGCTTCCCTTTTAGTAGGGACTGGGGGCTTGAACCCAGATCTTTGTGCATGGTGTCAAGTGCTCTCAATAAGGTGCATCACCATCCAGTCTCAAAAATCAGAATACAGTCAGATGTTAAGAGTGGTTCTAGGGATCAGGAGGTGGCACAGTTCACACGTCAGCACACACAAAGACCTGGATTAAAACCCCTGGTCCTCTAATACAGTGGAGAAGCAGTGCTCCAAGTACCTCTCCCTGCCCCTCTCAATTTTTCCTTGTACTATAAAAAAAGGGGGGGGAGAAAATGGCCAACAGGAGCAGTGAATTCATCATGCAGCCACTGAACCCCAGAGATAACACTGGTGGCAATTAAAAAAAAAAAAGCAAATTTAAAATTTGGTGGTGAGTGTGATGATCTGTATACACACAAGTGTGAAACTATACCCCTGAAGTCTTCTAACCCTATAAATCAAGTTTAAATCACTAATAATATTTTGTATTATATTAGTAATTAATGCTTCCCAGACAATTTCCCCAATTAATTTAAATTGAGCACATGGTAATTAAGATAAAAATAATGAACTTTTCTAAGTTATTCACCTCCTTGTGGTTTGAGAAATAATAATCCTTAGTACCCAACACATCTTTATCAATCAAACTATATTCTTTGTCTGGAGACTCAAAGAACTATTGTCACTAAGCGTACAACTTTGTGGTTTTTATGTCTGAATATCGTGATGCCACGTTTTTTCTAAACTTTTACCTTGACAAAGGAAGAATTAGATTTTATTACGAAGAGTAATAAAAGTGTAGGTATTATTAACTTGACCTTAGCTGGGATGTATACATAGTGAATTACGATTAACCTGCAAGGGATTATTCAGATCATCTATGTTCAGGCTCCATCATACTTCTCCTACTTAAAATTAGGTCTTAGAGCAGGGACTGGGTGTTCCATGAGAGGAGGGTGTCAGAACACATAAGGCATTCAAAAGAAACTTATCAACTGATCTGTCTGCTGTCACCTACTTTCCTATTGTCAGTTTGGTAGCATAGATTATTTTTAAATTATTATTTATTCATTAGATACAGACAGCCAGAAATCAAGAGGGAATTGTGGGGTAGAGAGAAAGAGAGACAGAGAGACACCCACAGCACTGGTTCACCACTTATGAAGCTTTCCCCCTACAGGTGAGGACCGGGGACTCGAACCTGGGACCTTGCACATTATAACACATGCGCTCAACCAGGTGCGCCACCACCTGGCCCTGGTAGCATAGATAATTGTTCCACTGAGTATGTCATCTGTCATTAAGTGTATACAGGACTTTAGATAGTACAATAATGAACTTTAAAAAAATGTTGATTTATTCCCTTTTGTTGCCCTTGTTTTAGTGTTGTAGTTATTACTGTTGTTGTTGATGTTGTTGTTGGATAGGACAGAGAGAAATGGAGAGAGGTGGGGAAGACAGAGAGGGGGAGAGAAAGGTAGACAGACCTGTTTCACTGCTTGTGAAGAGACTTCCCTGCAGGTGGGGACCTGGGGGCTTGAACTGGGATCCTTCTGCTGGTCCTTGTGCTTTGTGCCACATGCGCTTAACCCGCTGCACTACCACCTGACTCCCGACAATAATGAACTTTATCACTGTATCACTGTATATATACATATATACATATATATATATATATATACATACACACACACACATATATATATGCTTGAATTGTTAAACTTTATTTGATAGGACAGAGAGAAATTGAAAGGGAAGGAGACAGAGAGGAAGAAAGAAGCAGAGATATACCTGCAGCAGTGTTTCACTGTGTGTGAAGCTTTCCCTTTGCAAGTGAGGACTGGAGGCTCGAACCTGGGTCCTTGTGTTGTGGTAATGTGCACTTAACCAGATGCTCTACCACTTTCCCTCCCCTCAACTTTTTTGGTTTTCCATTAAAAATTATAAAACTTATAAAATACTTATAATTATAATACTTATAATTATAATAATTTAAAATATAATAAATATATTATAAAATATAATATAATATATTATATAATATATATTATAAAATATAATAAATATATTATAAAATATAATATAATATATTATATAATATATATTATAAAATATAATAAATATATAATAAATATAAAATATAATAAATTATAATAATTTAAAATATAATTATAATTTAAAATACTTATAATTATAATAATTTTATAAGTATTATAATTATAATACTTATAAAACTTCACATTTCTCTAAATGTGAAGGTATGGTCTAGGTATGGTCTAGGGGGTCCAATTAGTTTTAAAATTACATGACAGCACTGTTCAGCGGATACAAAACTTCATCTTCATCTTTAATGATGCAAAATGAAGCCAGGCATTCATTTTCGATACTCTGATTATAAACTGTTCCATCCATTTTATACAATTCAACAGCTTTTATAAACTAAGTAGATATATCTGCATGTATCCTACTTAAATTTTGGATTAAAAATTTTTTAAACTTGCCTTTGTTTTCTTGATTACACAGATACTGAAAATGAAACCTGCTGTCCATCATTAAAATCTTTCTGATTTCTTCTTAAGTACATTTTTGAGCCTAAAGTCCACTTGAAAATAAAAATTTGCTTAAAGATAAAAGTACTATATTCTAGGAGTGGCATTGTGAATACAGTTTTAAGATAAAGTGCAATTAAAACGTCTATTCCTTTCTTCTTCTTCTTTGAAGGGTTCTCATATTTTGAGATTTGTAAATGTAAGCACATTTCTGTCACTGATACAGAACTCAAATAAACTAAAAATTGAGTGTAACATTCCAACTAAATAAAATGTAGGAAAAGTTTTGGTGTGTATTAGAAAAAAATTGAAAAATAATCTAGCATTTATTATCAGCAACGATTTCTAGATAAACAGTATTTTGGCTGATCAAACGCTTTTCAGATAGTTGCTTGTCATAATGAACCACACGTGAATAAAATAAAGAGACTAAGCAGGGCGGGGAGGTAATTCAGCCTGTTAGGACACCAATTAGCCTATCTGAAATCCCACAGACTGCAAATTCCATCCCTGGCATCAGTTTATACCAGAGTTAAGCAACACTCTAGTCTTCCCTCCGCCTCCCACACCTCCCCCATGCTTTCTCTCACAATTAATAATCAACAAACTATTTGTTTCATTTTAATTATTTTTACCAGAACACTGCTCAGCTCTGGATTAGGGTGGTACAAGGGACTGAACCAGGGATTCGGGAGCTTCAGCCATGAGAGTCTCTTTGCACAACCATTACTCTAGATCCCTCTGCTAGAAACTATTTGTTTCATTCAGGACGCACTTACCTGTCCAACTAAGTCCCAGGTGGTCAGCCACTATTGCCATCCTGATATCTGTTCGTTCACAGGGACTCTGCGGACCTAAGATTTACAATGTCTTAATTAAAATAATCGTCAAGAAAGAAGGGATACTGGAAAACTGTATTCAGCAATACTCAGATTTTACAGAGAAAAACTAATGCTAAGACTGTACACTTAGATGTGTCCTAGTCGCCTACACGAACACTTCTCTTTTCACATGGTTCATTGTTTTTTTTTTTTTTTTCACCTGTATCAGGTCAAATGTCAGACTACATGGATGTTCAATGTAATGGAACTGAACATGCTGACACACTAGCTACTATGCAACAGTGACAGGATCGTTGTGTTGGTGAAAACACCACGATGAGATTTCAATGAATCTGGCTTTTAACTCTCACAGTCACTTCCATGAGAACATTAACGTTCGCTCATACTGCATGACATCAGAGTCTCCAGCATGCTGCCCTAGCTGTCTACAGTGTAGTTTGGTTAACAGGAAGAGAGAAGAGCATAGAGACGACACATACAGATGACAATGACAGAATGAGAAACTACAGTTACGTCACTCCACAGGCAATCACAACAGTTCATGCACTAGGGTCTACAAGTTGGAAAGTGTTTACAAACTAGGCTTGTTCTCCAGGCTGTGAGCAAAGAGTGCTCGAGAAACCTGACTGCCTTCATTCTCACCAGTCCTCCTACTGCTCCTTTTCCCACTGCCGGCCTTTTCACTCTTTGATTTTAAAGATGCTGCCTCTGTTTTCTTATCTCTAGCAGACTTCGTTGTAACTGAAGGCTGGCCACCCCGGGAAGTCTCGGACAACGACGTGTTTCTGGAGGTACTGTCTTCCTCATCGGACAACTCGGACTGCATCTTTTTGTCTTCTTCAGAGAGGCGGTCCACAAGCTTTAGGGTCTCACCACTAATTCCCTTAAAATATTCAATGGAATGTTTACATACTTCCTTAAGCTGACTTTTTCTTACTTTAACTGTGGTGGTGGTGGTGGTGGTGGTGGTGGTGGTGGTGGTGGTAGTGGTGGTGGCGGTGGTGGTGGTGGCGGTAGTGACACAGGTGGACCTTACCTTTACTGGCAACTTGGAGGGAAGCTGTTTGACCTTGGCCCTCTCTGGCTGCCCTTGCTTTTGGATGGCACATGTCTTTCTCAGTGAAACTGTGTTATCCCTGCATGTGTTTTTCACTGGAATTCTAGACTTTGCATCTACACATGAAGAGGTAAAGGTTTTGCCTTTCTCAGATGGACTAGTCTGCTTTAGTTTACTCACTTTAGTGTTGGACATGTGATTTGGTGGGAAGATATTTTTTGGTGAAGTGGCCTTTATGGGAAGTTTGGACTTTTGCCTAATCCCTATTGATTCCTTTGTCTTCAGCTGCTCTCCAAGTACTTTGTGCTTATCTCTTATGCAGTGTCCTTGTAGTACCCCTGTCTTTTTTCCTGGTGAATTAGCTTTCTCTGTGATACAAGTGGGTGCAGAATGTTCTGTCAGGACTACATTATTTAGAATGTTATCTGTCTGTATAATGGAAGAATCCAAATTGTTGTTGTTATTAAAGTTATCTTTCTGAAAATCATGTTTTCCTTGGGGCCTAGTGCCCATCTGGCTATTGGTTGTATTTGAAATCACTGGTATAGTTTCCTTCTCTAATCCCTGACAACTGGTCATCACAGCTTCTAGCTTATCTGTCACTTCTCCAGGGCCTTCTTTCTTCATGGTCATGGTAGATGCAGAAATTCCCATTTTTATAGGCGTGCGCAACTTGGGGTCAACTTTAGAGGTGCTAGCGGCAGCTGATGATTTCTCCAGAGAGCTGCTATTGGATGTGCCTTCCTGATACTCTCCGCTGGTCGGGATGCTGGGACTGGATTCGACTGTAGGTGCCTCTATATTCCTCTCTAGATTGGTTTCTACAGTGGTGTCCCCTGACTGTGGTGGTGGCGTGGCAGTGACCATACTGTCATCCCCTTCCCCCTGGTCCCCTGACTTCCCTTCAGAAGTATGCTCACCAATCTGGAAAAATTGGAGCCTCTCTTCAACAAAATCCCTCTTGCTCATGTCAATCGCACCACTGCGAGTCATCTCAAACATTTTTCCTTCATGAAATGGGAAGGGGTTAGGCTCACTAGTTGGGGTACTTTCATCAGTTGGTGTTCTGGCTGGTGTTGTATCAGGGGTGGTAGCTGGAGAGTGGTCTTCCACTGCCAGACCAAAGGGTTTTGTTTCGTCTTCCCGTGATTTACTGTCAAAAACTTCATCATCCCCTCGGCTACTGGACCAAGGGTCAAAGTCTAGGCCTTTGGTAGCTACTGTTTTAAATGGAGTGGCAAATTCTTCATCTACTTTGTAACTGAAGTAGGTATCTGGAAACACTGATCTGTCAGGATGTCTGCCTTCTAATGTGAAAAACTGGGTCCCTGATTTCTGATCAGTCTTATCAGGAGTCCTTTCAGATGAAGAACTTTTAGAAGATGGCTTATCTTCATCGGGGACCGCCCTTCCTTCCTCTTCAATAACTTCAAGTTTGCTTTGGCTAAAGGAACGATCAGCTGGCTTCAGAATACCCTCTGTCCAGCTATCTTTCTTCATTTCCATGCTTTGACTAGGGAGTTTAGAATCACTCTCTGTCAAGCCATCATCTTCATCTTGTAGGTCATAGCCATCCAGAGAGTCGATCTCTGTGGCATCCGTATCATGAGAAAATTCTGCGGTGGTAGCAATGGAACACTCGGTGATGGACTGGTCATTGTTCCCATTCTGGGCAGTTTCATTCTGAGGTGAATCAAGGCCAAGGCCAAGCTCTTGATCTTTCCCAGCTCCGTTTATTTCCAATTCTTTCTGACTGGAAACCTTTTCTGTAGAAGCTTTCGATTTTGCAATTTCTTTTTGTTCGTTGTCTACTTCCTTTAACTTGAAGGTGTATTTTTTCACTGGGACAGGCTGATAAATAGATTCATCGTCACTTGAGTCACTGGTGTCGGCCCCAGGAGGAACGGGTGAAGGTGGCTGCACTCGGATGACGGGTTCAGCCAACTGGTACTTGTCATGCTCATCTTGTAGACTGACTTCAATCATGCCAACCTCTCTTTCTGGGAGATAGTGATGCATCTTATCTGACTCCATCGGGTCCGCATCCAGTGGTGGAGGAGGGGGGAATTCAATATAGGCGACTCTGTTGTTTTTGGGTCTTTGGTTAGAGTCTTTGCTCACACTGTTAGACATTTCTCGCGTGACCATTGTTTCCTCCACAGTAGTCTGCCTTAAGGATGCTGACCTGGCCTGCTCCTCTTCCTCTGACTCCTCAGAGGCCTCTGGAATTGGGCTGGGTTTGCCTGGTATATAAGCTATGAGTGAGTCTGGTGTCTTAGACGTAAATTCGTAACTCACTTCCTCTGAACTGGGTGTTTCTGGGGTGAGAGGGCTTTTCCCAGAGCTATCTAGAAAGGACACTTGCTCTAGAGTATCATCTTCTGGGCTACCTTGGGGGGAAGGAGGTTGCTTTGGCTGTCTAGTCGTATAAAAAGCCCCCCTGGTCTCTTGTACTGTCTTACATTCCTGACTTATGATCTTTTTTACACCTCCTTGTTGTATCTCTTTTTCATACTGCTTCCCCACCTGGACAAAACTGACATACACAGGTAATGTTTTTATCTCTTTCCCTCCCTCTGCCTGGGCTAGTGGTGCAGCTTTGTCCAGTCCATCAGCGGGACTGTGATCGAACACATCACTAGAGGGAGATTCCTTTCCTGGGCTCAATTCTAAAGAATCGGGAGATTTGGTGGGAGAGGTTTCGGTTTCCTCGAGAGGAGGGCATAAACCTACATAACTCTGACGTTTGGAAACTTTGCTGATTTCTGAATAGGTAACTTTTTCATCTTCTAAGGAATTACAGTGCCGTGTCTCAACTGTCTCTTTACTCATGCTTGGCAGGGATGGCTTTTGTGACAGTTCGTGCTTGGGAAATGCCACCTGCTCATAGAAAACTTCAGAACTATTAGAGGAAGACAGCACTCTTCTTTCCTCGGCAACTCTGACTGGGATGTGTGACACTGTAGTGCTGTCACTCCTCCTAGGAGGTTGATCAAGAGAGCCACCTAAACGTCCCCCTTCTGTGACAACATATTCCCTATATAAAACTTTTTTAGAGGGAGATTTTACAGTCATTTCCTTAACATCTGAGAGAGAGCCATTCGTTAACAATTTATGTTCTCGCTCAGTCACAGACATAAATCCATTCCTCTGATCAACAATTTTACTCTCAGGGTGACTCACAGGATTCTCTCTTACATCATGAACAAGTACATGAGAAAGCTTTTCTTTCTGCAACTTATTGTTAGTAGCTCCAGAACTTTCCCATGTTCTAAAGACCTTTCTGTCCCATGGTTCCTCGGTTGCTAAATCTGGAGTTACATGACATGCCGAGTCTTTAGCCTGTTGCTCAGAAAAATAGCCAGGCTTTGCTTGACTTGACATTTCAGTTCTCTGTTTCATTACATCATCAGTACCAGAATCATTTACAGCCAACTCGTTACTTTGGGAACACTCATCTTTAGCTCTTAGTACCACAAGATCTTTTTGCACAGATGCGCTTTCATCTGAGAGGTCTATGGCCTTCTGTTGTTTTTCTCTAGCCAAAACTTGGTAGACAGGTAGCCTGCTCTCTTGCATTTTTTTAACTGGGATTCTGGATTGGCCATCTGGCTTCCTGTCTTCTTGAGACATGTCCTTATTTTTCGCCTGTGTGCCTTGCTCGAATTTTAATCTAATGGAACTGAGTTTAGACTGTTTGAGCTGAAATCCAGACTGGGTCCCTTCTGATGCTCTGCTCTGTGAAATACTTCCTTTGCCTTCTTCCGCGGACGTGCTGTCCTCAGCCTGCTGGGCAAGAACCCTCTTCTCAGGGCTGCTGGGAAGACTGGATGCTTTCCTCTCCTCAGTTTTGTCCGACCGGAAGCCTTGTCCTTCTTGACCATGTTGCCTTGCCTTAACCCACTCATCATTGGATGCCAAGAGCTCTGTTAGCAGTACTTTCTCGGGGCTGCTACTGGTAGAGCTTTGTGAAGAGTGTTCTTTGCCATTTCTAGGGCGTGACTTTTTCTCGGGGGACTGCAGTTCATCATTTAACTTTTCTGTTTTGTCACGAAAAAACTGTGACACTTCCGTCAGTTTTTCTTCAGCTTCCTTCACAGTCCTGTCCACCCTATCTTCGTATATCAACTTCTCTCTACCTCTGTCTAATCTGTCCTCAGTAAAGCGCATCCACATGGCATGTTTCGGACTACCAACATCGCCAGAGTAGTGCAACACTGTCACTTTATCAAAACGCTCATCTTTAGACACTTTCCCTACACCATTTTCGGACACATCTTTATAGATTTTGGAGAGAATTTCTTTGGGGGGGGCAGTGACTACTTTTTCTCTGGACCGCCTATCAGTCCCCTGTGACTCTGAGCTAGGGGGTCCTGCATGGTCTGTAACCGATTCCTCAGTATCAGAATGAGACACATCTAGCTTTTCTGACAGAAGCATTTTCTCAGCAAACCTGTAAGACTCCCCTCTGAGTTCTGACAACTCATCGTCATGGTATTCTATTGAGTGTTGACTCAGAAGCTTCAGTGTTTTGTAAGAGTCATCAGAGAGGAGCTGAGCAGAACTAGGGCGACTGTCTTCTTCTTGGGACACTGGAGTATCCACTCTGGAAGACTCCAGATAAGAAGGCAACGACTCCTCAGCAGTGAGTTCTTCTTCTTCTTGTTGACCCTGTTCCTCTGAACACGGAAAAGCAGCGTGCTTTTCTGGCAGAAACTCTTTTAGATTAACATCTCCCCGGGATAAGTCTTTCTGATACACATACATTTCCTTGTCGGGATGATTTTTGGTTTCTCTAATAATGACTTCAGTGGGCTCAGCTTGGTTACCTTTTTCGATGTGGACTTCTATTATACGCTCCAGTTTGGGTTTCATTTGGCTGTCCTTCTCTGTGTGCTGGGCTGAAGCTTCGGGAGCAGGTTTGTGAACATCTGGAGACACTGTTGACTTATGTTCAAACAGACCCGCCAGTTCTTTGGATGGGTCCCGCCCAGACTGAAAGGCCTTCATGATGTCATGAACTGACATGGTTTCTTCAATTCTTTCAGAGGCTGCTTCACTGCCTGGTGGAGAATGATAAACCATCCTGGTAGTTGTGGTGATGTGAGTCTCTTCTTTAACACGCATACCTTTGCTCAAAACTCTGTTGTGGTCATCTTCTTCACCACTGGCTTTCAACTGAAATGCTTTGACTTTGTCTTTGATACTAGACGTGGTAGGCTTGGGTTCCAGTTCCATAAATGGAGGCGAAGGTTTGGGTGACACAGGTACCTCTGGTTGGGACTGGGGAGCCTCTGCAGCTGAGGGCTCATAGCTCCTGATAACATGAACCACTTCAGTTCTTGTTTCAGTAATGACAGGAGGAATGGGGACTTCATGAAACAGTGGCTTAGGACCAGCGCTCTCAGCACTCTGTGGGGCTGATGGTGTCTTTTCACTTCTTGTTTCAAAGCCACTGTCCGACAAGGGACTTTTATCTTGGTCATGTTGAGAAAAGTCATCTGGAGACTCTAAAATAGTATCTGTACCAAAAAAGGAGTCAGCCATTTTACACAACTCTTTCTCAGAGGTGGAAGGCCTCATGGAGGCTGGAGGCATTTTGAGTTTGTGCTCCTGCAAAGCCATTGCTGGTTTCAGAATTCTTTTCTGCCTTTCTTCACCATCCTTTTTTGCGTCCTCAAACTTGTACTTTAAGTTTGTCAGAGAACTACTTCCAATATCATTTGTCAGGTAGTCAATAACCTTGGTCAAGTTATAATCCTTTTCAGAGGCAGCTTTTGCTTTTACTTGCACTCTCTCCGGCAGCGATGGAGGGTAACTTGGAGCAGCTTGCTGTCTTGCTTCTCTGATTTCTTCAGAACTAAATTCTATCCAGTCATCTTCAGGAGAGTGTCCTTTGTCACTCTTTGGTGATTTGGGAGGTGCTTTATTATCCACACATACATCTTTTTTAAGGATCTCACTAACTTTCACTAAGTCTTCCTTGACTTTCTCAACGATTCTGAAAGGTTCTTCGTCATCGATTTTTCCCTCTTTGGGGAGTTCGGGCTGGAAGGGCTTCTCCTCAGGCACATCCGTTTGTAGGATCGCCGTCATCCGCATGAGGTCCTCCTTCATTTCAGCCACATCTTTTAAAATCTCCTGACTGGATGACAAAGATGGCGCAGACAATTTAAGGGCAGAGGGTGCAAGGAACAGAGATGACTTAACAGGGGATGAAGTTCGACTAAAATGGGGCTGGGGACGCGTCGTCTCTGTAGTTAATGTTTTCACGGGTGAGAGCAAGGCTGCTGCTGATTTTGTAAGTGAATTAGAGTCTGGGAGTTTCTTTAATGCGGGTTCTGGCAAAACATTGACTACAGAGTAGACCGGCACTGTTATTATCGATGAAGTTACAGATGAGGTAGTTGCAGATATCGATGACCCAAGGGACGTGTAGAGAGTACTTGCGGAAGGAGTTCTTAGAGACTGAAAAGCTGATGGGGCTGAAGACACGTATGACCTGAGCGGGGAAAATGGCATTGCTGTCGTGGTAGAAAACACTTTCTCAACGGTGTCAGTGGCCGCACTAACCACTGAGCTCACAGAGTTTGTAGCTGCAGAGATTTTTTCCTGGAATGTGGCAGTGGCTTTGCATCCATTAATTAACGTTGAAGAGGATGGATATTTCAGAGGGGAAATAGATCCGTTGACTAATGGTACCTCTGAATGTCCAGGTATCTGTTTCCCAGGCGACGAGAGAGAAGAGGTCATCGAGACTTTTGCTGAAGAGATGACGTCGACTGCAGGCTTAGCTGGAGATACCACTGATTTTAAGGGTGAGGAGGTTAAGGGTGCTGCTGACGTGATAATCGATTTAAAGGGCCAACTCGAGGAATACATATTAATGTTGGACTTGGGGGAGGCGGGGGGTGTCATAGTAATTGAAGACCTCTCCAAAAGAGACCCTGCTGTCCCCACAGGAGAGGTTCGAGTGGAAAATGAAGAGTTGGATGCCAGCCCTTTCAAAGGTGAAGATGCCTCAGTGAGTGTGGGAGCTCTACCCAGGGTACCAGAGGAAACCTGGAGATTGTATGGAGATTGTGACACCACTGTTTTTATTGGTGAAGAAACTGTCCGAAAGGATCTGATCGGAGATGCTACATCACTGACGGATTTAACTGAAGATGTAGTTGATGCGCCTAAAGTGGATTTGATCGGAGAAGGAGTCGAAACAGACCATATTGATTTTAGCGGAGAAGCAGACGGTGTATTAGAGGAGGAACTTGATAAAGAAGTGAGCCCGGACTTGACTAGTCCCGGCACTGTGATTGGAGCTGTTGTCCAGGATTGGTATGGTCTTGTAGAAAAGAATGGTTTGTATGAATAAGTGGTAGGGAGGGATCTTGTTGCTCCTGCACTCCGTTCAACTGTTTCTTAAATTTTAAAATGAAATCAAACACAAAAAAAAAAAAAATCCAACAAAAATGGTTGAGAAACAGAGAGACCAGAGAAAAAAATTGGTCAGTAAACTTTGAAATATTACAAAAGCAAGTACAATTGTTTGCATGATTGAGGATGGAATTGGCAAAAGGACAATTAAACAAAGGAGGGGAAAATTCTACAGATATAACCGATTCAAAGTTAATGAAAAAATAAACTTAACAGAGCAATGTGAAATGATAGACAGAAAAAAAGCACACAGCAACCAAATAGGCCAACAATGAAAAATGGAAAACATGAGGAAAGAATGAGAAAAATAACCACAATGGAAAACGGTTCCTTTACTTCCTATTGACTTTCTGACGTGCTGATTTCGAAATAGCAGTAGCCATTCTGTTTTGCCTGTATAAGTACATGTCTGTTTTGTGCAACCATAGAAATCTCGCTTTAGTGGTTTCTAATGTTCCCTTTCTTGAGCCTTTTTTGGTGGTAAGGATTGCACCTACTTAGAAACATATCATTTGGTTTAGCTATACATTAAATATCAAAAACTTTTTTTTTTTAAAGAAAGCCACTCAGACCTATTTCATGCAGACTCCAAAATAACTTTTAAGTGACAGGCAACTGATGTGCAAACTGTGAAGCCACTGGATTTTAAATCTGTTATCTTCCATGCACAATTCGGTTATGCTTTGCACCCATAAAAAGCCAATAAGAGCAAGAAATTTTCTGAGTTAGAATTTAAAAAGGAAAAACAAAGGAAAGGAATGTTTGCATTTATCTTTTTTCCATGCAGTATATTCCTTTTGGTGAGGAGGGAAAAAAAAAAGAAATGTAATATGGAATGACTTTAAAATGCCTGTGAACACACACAAAGGGGAAAAGAAATCAGAAAATATGGTTCATGGTGACTGTAAGCAGGCAAAGCAACTGAAAACATTTTACCATGCGCAATGTACGCTGGCAAGCAAGCCAATGATGTGATCCATTTTTTATGCCATATTATGCAGTTATATCAACTTTAAAAATAGCTCACAAGAACATTTAGAAAGAAGAGTACACTTTTTCCATAAGAGATAAAGTCTTGGTACCTTTTGAGACTTCAGAAAAATATTTACAACTGCATATTTAAAAGATATCTGCACAATGTCTTCACTATAGATAGAAGTAGATCCTTTAGAGATTCATAATCAGTTATATTTTTAATTCTCAAAAGGTATCATGGGAAAAAAATCTAAAAAGTACAGTCACATTTGAACACCCCATCATTACAAATCTATAGTGGCATACAGTGTGTTTCTGTATACGAGTATTTTATCAGTGGCAAAGGTGCCATCTGGTACCATCCCCAAATATTTACTGGACTCATGGATATCCCAAACATTGGAGCGGCCATGAGGAAGACCTACCACTAGAAAAGATGAATTTAATACCAGTATTCTTCCAGCAATAGGACAAAAAAAAATTACATACACACACACACACACACACACACACACACACACGCACAAGATAATTCAGCACACTTGCTGGAGGAGAGCAAACACAACTTATTCCTCTCTACTTCTACAAATCTAACAAACAAACCGATCTGGTCACAGAGATTTGGAATGCCTGCCAAGGGCTAGCATGCTATTTCAAAGTTGAGGACAATCTCACTCCCAGAAAGCACTGGTTCAGAATAATAGTGACACGCGAAGAGGACATGGGAATCTGCTTCATCTCTTATGCTCCTCCTCTTCATGCTGTGCTCGTGCCACTGCTACAATCCAGTCCTTGGATTAGCAGCTACTCCCACAAGGGTGAAGATTTTCATTCCTAGTGTACATTTAAATTCAAACATTCAGAACACATCCTTTTCTCGGCTTCTCTATTATTCTAAAGAGAAATGGAAGAACTAAGGACAAACTCACCCATTCACTACCCCCTCCCTAACCACAATCACAGTCTGATGATGTTGTTTCACCCTTTTGGAAAGACCACAATGCAGGTGGAAGGGCTGGGGAACCCTTCAGTTTAGTGCTTTGGACTCAGTTCAGTGTCTCAAGAGGAAATTTTCAATCAGTCTCAGAAACTGGAATAAGATCTCTCCATCCAGCAAAGAAGTATTATGAAGTACAACTGTAGTTTGATACTTTGCGTGAAATAGCTAACTGACTGACCAGTTAGGGATTTCATGTTTTAGGGACACCTCATTTCGGGAATTTCTAAATATAAGGATGGTCATTTGGGGACAGTGGGAATTTAGAAAGGGCAGATGATGAGTGAAACAACAACAACAACAACAACAACAACAACTGCATTTACTTGGAGTTGTAACATCATTTCAAATGCCATGCTATTTCCTAGTTTTCTTCTTAGTCCTTGTCCATATCCATGCTTCTTTTTCATAAGGTAGAAGAATACTCTTTCTACTAGCAATTGTCAAGGAAGACAGACTGCCTATGCACTGACTGACCTAACCAAAGAGTAACAACACTTTCTTAAGAGCGTAAAAATCAATTCACCGCATTTTACATTTTTTGAATCTTATTTATTTTTTGATTTTCTAGAGATGCAGAGAGAAATTTGAGAGGGGAACAGAATAGAGAGACAGAGAGACACCTACAGCCCTGCATCACCACTTCCCCGTGACGTTTTCCCCCAAAGCAGACAAGGATCTGGGGCTTGAAGACAGGTCATCGAGCACGGTAACGTGTGTGCACTCAATACTGGGTGCTACCTAGACCTACGTTTTACTTTTTAACTCTTATTTACATGTCATATAAAAAAGTTAGAGAATCATACTGATAGTGTTGCCTTTTAATTCAGGCTAAATGTTACTAAAAAGAAAGTGTCAGAAAAAAATATATGACGTCTGTAATTTCTCACTGGTTTCACTGTATCAAAGTATGTTCCCATTCAATAAAGATTTATTCTTTGAATATTGAAGTAAAAAAAAAAAGATCAATTCAGGGTGCCAGGAGGTAGCACAGCAGGTTAAGCGCATATGGCACAAAGCTCAAGGATCCCGGTTCGAGCCCCCGGCTCCCTACCTGCAGGGAGGTCGCTTCACATGCAGTGAAGCAGGTCTGCAGGTGTCTTATCTTTCTCTCCCTTATTCTTTCTTACTCTCCTCTCTTGAATAAAAAAAAAAAAATCAATTCACTTAGCACAAATTGATTTCTCATCTCATAGACAATGCCCCAAAGAAATCTCTCAGGGCCTAGAATCAGATGGGAGCTCCCTTGTCCAGAGGTATCCAGACCTAAAATATCTGGTGTGTAGAGCCTGTGAAGAGTTTACAGATGCTTTTGGGAATCCCAACTAACTACCCAGTGAGAGTTTTGGTTTTGGGGCAGAGTAGTGTTCCAAAGAAAACTTCCACTGAGGAGAAAGAGTTGTACTGAACAACCATCTACACACATACAAACCCCTTCCGTGCTTTGTAGTCCAGTGAAAATTAACTGTAGCTCTTGGCAGTTTTGGAAGTATCTGTACTATTTATCTGATATGAAAAAAAAACAACCCTGAAATCTAAAAGACTGTTCAGGAATATTATATTGGTTCCATTTCTTATTCTCATTTTATTGTCTGAATATATAATTTTCCCTCTTAGTCAAGGAGCTGAACTCCAGAATATTGTGTTTTGACCATCTTTGCGAAGTAGCAGTTTCCTATTGTACTTTTTCTATGCTTTACTGGCCCATAAAGCAACATGAATTCAGGAGAGATAGACGAAACCAGATTTGTAGCTCTAGTTACTAATGAAGTGATCCGTCCTCCTTGAATTCCAGTAACTCAGAGTAATGGGAAACAGAAATTGTTAATTTAAAAATAGTTTTTGTAAGAATCACCAAACTGAGATTTTGTGAGAACTATGGTGCTTATAGAGGTGGGGGCTGGGGGGGGAGAGAGGGGGAGCAGAATTTGGAAGTGTGCTATCCTGTAGAAACTCTACCCGTATAATCTTATAAACCATTATAAAATTTACTCGAAATAATAAAAAAAAAGAAGAAAAATGTATAAACCCTCCTACGATGGTTAAGGCAGGATCACTCTACACCATGCAAACATAGTGCTGCTCTCAACACCGCCTGTTCCAATTGGTGGTGGAAGGGTTATCCTGAGGGCTGTGTTGACCAACAGAAGAGATGAAAAGATGAAGGAATTTGAGAGAGAAGTGAGAAGAAAGACAGGAAAGAGGATGAATGAATCAATTAATAATGAACTAAAACAATCACCAAAGAAGATTTTTGCCCAGTCTAGTGAAGACTAGCTTTAAAGTAATACTAAAGGGTAGGGCAGGAAGAGTGGGCAGACAGAGGGAAGAAGAAACAAATTGCTACCTAAACAAGTGCTACCTAAAGAAAGTAGGAAAAGTGTCAGACTTTCAGAGGGGGAAGAGAAATAATCAGGACTAAGACACAACGAACTAAGATGTAATGAACTACGTATGGTGAGAAAAACAAGATGGTAACCAAAATGATCCTACCTCTACCATACCAAATGCACAGGTATAAATATTTTCTCTCCTGAGCACAGATTTCTATCTCCTAACACAGCAAACAACCAAAGTCAGATGAAGGTTTGGAAGGATAGTGGATGGATGCTTATAACTTAAAAATAGTAAGTGGCTTAAAAAAAGAAACAGAACCAAAAAACAAAACAAAACAAAACAAAAAACACCTGAAGCCAGAACATACGAGTATGTAACCCTTCTATCTTAAACTATGTGTACAGCATATAACTTAAGATTTCATGGTAATTTTTGTTCTCCCAAGCAATTCTGTTTTGCCACTGTTGTTTTTTAATTACTCTCCAAATTCAGTTTGTATAGAAAAAATGTCTCTTCTTATACCAATCCACATGAATTAGTAAACGTGTTAGGAAACTCACTCATTCCAGGCTCAGTCAAGTAGCTGTAGCGCTTACGTAAAGCTAAAGATGCAAAGTTCTGTCGTCTATCTGCTTTCTCGGTCTGAAAGAGAAGACAATGGAAAAACTACATCCAACTTTCATACTGCAGTTTCCTAGCTCTGAAACAGTTTGTAGGCTGGCATGTTGATAACTTGCTTATCCTTATTTCCCTTCATATGAATTTTCCTTATGAAAAATGTGAATTTCCTACTGGGAGTCTACAACTCTATCCCAATGTCTTAACCGAAGAACCACTGGGCGAATATCAGAGCAGCAACACAGCAGACTACAGGTAAGTACAAAAGAGTAAAAACAAACAACAAAAAGAACGAGCATTACAGAGGCTTCTGATAACTGAGCAGTAAATTTTCCCTAATTCATTCATATTGAAAGCACATGTATCACAATATATACTCTCTGTAAGTACATTAAAAAAAAAAAAGACACACAAAGTTTATTATTCCGATTAGTGCTGTTGTTTCTGTATGTCGAGTAGCAGAAAGTGCAGATATGGAGACTGCCCACAGGTTTAGAGTATCATTAGCAGTGTTACTGACTCTTAAGGGGGTTCATTCTATTTATTATTGTCAAAGTGTGACTTTTAAAAATCCAATTATCATATAAATTGGAGAATTAGCTGATAGCCTATAGGGAAAATTCATTCAGTGTTAATTCAGTTACATAGTTCAATCCTCGAAAATGGTTCAGATAAATTCCTCTGAACAGAGTATCAACTATCAATAGCCATGGAGTACATATTTTATATTACACAGGTTGATTTATGGAATAAAATTCCATGTACTACCTGTGACTTAACTCTAAGAGATAACACAGTCACTCCTGGGTGAAGGTATGTACAAATGTACATCAAACTGTACTAAAGCACTTGAATTATTTTACAATAATTTTCCTGGACTATAATTTTGCTGAATCAAGTAAAGTACTTTCATGACTTATGAGAAGGAGGAAGGGAATTTTCTTTAAGAAAAAAACCATCCTTTCACTTCATTTATGCTAAGTTATCTATAAAATTATCCATAAAATCTAATGACTCTGTATGCCATAGTTTAGCCCTCTGCGACTTCTTTCACACAGATCCAACATCTATTCTAGGCTGAGAGAGTAAAAGCAGAAATGTTCATATCATCTATTCTAGGCTGAGAGAGGAAAAGCAGAAGTGTTCGTATTACCTCGTCATCTTGATCTGACTCTGTCTCCTGTTGGTTCCAAGATGCATTGCAGAGACAAGGAATATTATAATGGACAGCAGGGAAAAGAATATCAGGATATGAAAAGGACTGAGTAGGGAGCACAAAATGCAAACTGATTTAGAAAGCAAAGCAAAACGAGGAGGAGAAGAAGAAGCAAATAAAAAACTACCAAGCACTGTACATCCACAGCAAATTAAAGTGTGACATTATTTGAAAGCATTACATTCTATTAACTACCAGCAGAAGCAATACACAGTGGACTCCACCATACAAACTGTAAGAATTTGACACCACAGCAACAAGAATTAGTCAAAACGCACAAACACACCAATATAATGTGAGTTTCAAGAACTCTAGTTGCACACAACAAAGCATTCCTTAATTGCATACCAAGGACCCCCTCCTTTACAACCAGAGAAAGAAAGTTAAGATAAACCATCATCAACAGATACCTTTTTATGTGCTGGCAGGGTGATATTTAAGTTACAAACAGCTGTTTGAGGCAGTCCTTTTGTTGTCTTTGGTTCTTTCAGAAAAGACAGACGGCCACAAGGCTCTTGGCTGGTATCTCTAATCTAGAAGAATTTAGACAGTTGACAATTCTAAAAAGATACTTTTCTGAGAAGCCCTACTGATACAACATTAATCGTGTTTATTTTATGGAGGCTTCCCAGAAGCAGGAAAAGTACAGGAAAATGGTAATGAAAATAATTACATGCCAACGGAGGCAATTTACATTCAGTAAGATTGAGAACACCCAATTCCTATTCTAAAAACAGGTTTGTGTGTCTGCTTGCCTTATCTTGACAAGCCAGTATAGCCTGGGTTATATCTGCTTTCTCCCAGCCCAATGATACTTTATTTTGTCTTAAAAGTCTAAGTATTAACAACAATAATAAAAAAGTAAATCATGATAATAAAACCACTGTCTCATGTCTGCCTAGGCTCTGAGGTGAAGGGTGGATGCTGCAGAATGTCCCTGGGCTCTGTCAAAAATGGAGATGGGGGTCAAGCGGTAATGCAGCGGGTTAAACGCACATGGCACAAAGTATAAGGATAGAGGAAGGATCCCAGTTCAAGTCCCCGGCTACCCGAGGGGGGGGGGGCGGAGGGGTCTCTTCACAAGCAGTGATGCAGGTCTGCAGGTGTCTATCTTTCTCTCTCCCTCTGTCTTCCCCTCCTCTCTCAATTTCTCTCAACAACAATGACAACAGTGACAACAACAGTAATAATAATAACAATGATAAAAAAACAAGGGCAAGAAAAAAAGGAAAAAAAATTAAAAATGGAAGTGAAGTATTTGGTATTTTAATATTTGGTTTTAATATTTAGTATTTACTTGTCACTTGACTACAGAGTACTAAAAAATATAATGCATTTTATTATTCTAGACTGTCAGGTCATACATACATTTGCTTAGACAATAAATGCTTATTCAGCTGTTCCTAAGGTAAAAATTCTATTTTCCTGTTTGTAAAGTTTTCCTGGTTTGCAAGTACATTTGGGTAGAACTATCGCAGAAGCTTATCTTGCTTCTGCAAATTTAATTTTGGTGGAATGCTACACATTAAGACTTTTTTTTTGCCTCCAGGGTTATCACTGGGGCTCAGTGCCTGCACTACAAATCCACTGCTCCTGGAAGCCATTTTCCCATTTTGTTGCTCTTCTTGTTACTATTACTGCTGTTGTTAGGACAGAGAGAAATCAACAGAGGAGGGGAAGACAGAGAGGGGGAGAGACAGAGAGACACCTGCAGACCCTCTTCACCGCTTGCGAACCCCCCTGCAGGTGGGGAGCCGGGGGCTCGAACTGGGATCCTTGCGCCTGTCCTTGAGCCTCAAACCATGTGCGCTTAGCCTGATGCACTACTGTCCAACAACCAGGAACTTTTTTAAAAATTCACTTTGTTGAAGATAATTTACCTTGATGGAAAATGGCAGTCTGTTCTCTTTGAAAGCATAAAAGTTAAAAACAAGTTGCTGTCCTCCTTTGGTAAGCGGGGCCAAGTTTCCGTAACAATCCACATGAATAGGCTTTCCTTCCAGGACCTCCAGAACAAAAAAAAATACATTATTTAATATTAACTTGAGTTTTGAGATTCTAAGTCATCAGAGATAAAAAAAAAAAACTGACACGTTTCTATTGTCACATTCCATATTATTAGGACAATTATTTGTATGACATTTACCACAGATAATAATTTTAATGGTTCACAATCCAATAGCTGTGACTAGAGACTGTTTTCATGAGCAAACACAAAGCAGAATTATAAACTCACCCTTATCCTAGCGACTCTAAATGTGAATCATAAAGCGCCTGACATCAGTTACTTGTTCATAAAGACTTTGACGGGTTTTACTTTAATTTTTTTTTTTTTTTTTTACGTATCTGATTACTAAGGTTAAGGAAAACTATGGTGATGTCTACTTGCAGTGATTAAAATGAGATAAACTCAAGAATGCTATAGGAAAACAAAGACCATGTCTTGAGATGAACTTTACAAGTTAGACTCCTTAGGTCAATTGTGTGTGAAAGAGAAAGAAAGGGTGGGGGGAAGAGACAGATCAGAGAGCATGGAACCATCATTTGGGATGTTCTGTGTATTTCTGTCTTCTCTTACAATCCGCCTGACTGAGGGAAACAGTGATTTTTACAAGACTGTTGTCACACGTATAGCTGTTTATCTCCCTGAGATAGGTGTCTGCATCTTCCACCCACTACCCTACTGACAACTTCATCAATCACAATGCACACGATATCCAACTCCTTTCCATTCCCCTCCCACTTAATTTTTTCCCCCTTGATAATAGCTTGAAAGACAGGGGGAAGGAGCCATGGAGGAAGAAGGGAGGGTGGGGGACGGAGGAGATAAATAGAGAGAGGAAAGGAGAGAGGAGAGGAGAGGGGAGAGGAGGGGAGGGAAGAGGAGAGGAGACAGGAGGGGAGGGCACAGGAGGGGTGAGGAGGGAAGGGGAGAAGAGGAGAAGGAAGGGGAGAGGAGGGGAAAAGAGGGGAAAAGAGGGGAGGGTAGAGGAGGAGAAGGGAGGGGAGAGGAGGGGAAAAGAGGGGAAAAGAGGGGAGGGTAGAGGAGGAGAAGGGAGGGGAGAGAAGGGGAGGGGAGGGGAGAGGAGGGGAGGGGAGGGGAGAGGAGGGAAGGAAAGACAGACCTGTGCAGTCAGGGACAGGGTGGTTGAGATTGAACTCAGGTTATTATACATTGTAATGCGTGCACTCTTGCTGGGTGAACCACACTCCCAACCCCCATTTACTTTTAAGTCTGGGATGCATACCATCCTAGGGCCTCATATATACAAGCCATGTGCTTTCACCACTCAGCCACTTAATATAGCCTAGGAGACATGTTAACTAATTTGAAAATGGACTTAAAGAAACATTTTTAAACAAAGATTAAATCCAATAATATATCTGATATTTATAGTGAGTCCTATTATGAACTCAGACAAAACTCCTATCCAGGGAATGTGATTAAAAAAAAATTATTCATTTATTTATTTTCCCTTTTGGTGCCCTTGTTGTTTTTTTATTGTTGTTGTAGTTATTGTTGTTGTTATTGATGTCACCATTGTTAGATAGGACAGAGAGAAATGGAGAGAGGAGGGGAAGACAGAGAGGGGGAGAGAAAGATAGACACCTGCAGACCTGCTTCACCCCCTGTGAAGAGACTCCCCTGCAGGTGGGGAGCCGGGGGCTCGAACTAGGATTCTTAACACCGGTCCTTGTGCTTTGTGCCATGTGCTCTTAACCCGCTAGCTACCGCCCAACTCCCCCAGGGAATGTGATTTAAATGAAGCTGCTATAAACAGTTACCTCAATGTCTTTGCTTCTGGCCACCTCTTCAAAATTCTCTTGCTGCTCTAACGTTTTGTCCACTTTGTCATCAGTCATGCAGAAACATCGCAGGGAAGATTCTACAGGATCATTCATTTTGGCAAAAACAACAAACTTGGCCATATATGGGACACATATTAATTCTCTGTAAAGCTGTGTGGCTGACCCCACTGTTTCCAAAACTTGATGGCAGTCTGCAAGCCAAAATCTGAGAAAAACAGAAGTGTGAAAATCAAATAGCTTAAAAGGAAAACTTTATTTTAAAACCACAATAAAAATCATGGAATCTAAATAAAAGCATTAACTTGTTCACTTAGCACACTGCAAAAGTATCCACTCACTGTCAAATCTAAAAAACCCTAGTTTTGTTGTTGTTGTTTTTTTTTAAGATTTTATTTATTTCTGAGAAAGACAGGAGGAGTAAGAAAGAACCAGATATCACTCTGGCACATGTGCTGCTGGGGATTGAACTTGGGACCTCATGCTTGAGAGTCCAAAGTTTTATTACTGCGCCACCTCCCGGACCACAACCCTAGTCTTTTTTAACTTTACTGAGAAAATGCTAGAGATGTAGTTTTTTTTCCTTCTTTCTTCTCCATAAAATTTTTGTTCCATATATATATTCATGAAGACCATTTCTTTTCAATACCACCTACAGCATTTAGTCTATACATTAACACTGCAAGGGGCAATCACTCTATGGGAGAAAACAGAGAAAGGAAGAGCCTATCAGATTTTAGGAAATTCTCAGCACCTTCACTGGCTGGATAAAGTCTAGTACTTCACAGTTTCCTCTGAAAAGTGAATTAAAATGATTTATGCTGGTGGATTTTTCCATTTCTGAGACAGGCCCAAGTTCATCATCACAACTTTAAGGACTATGTGCACAAATGGTATACACAATTTCCACTCTCCCAAAGATAATGAAAAGTCAAATCCTTCTTACTTTCTGAGACCCTTCATCTCCATACCTTGCTGAAACATTGGTTGTAAAAGAGACACAATCTTTGATGAACGTCAAAGGAGTAGTTCCTGTGATGTCTTCCCACTGAGCAGGTGAGGTCCCCCCTGAGAGAACAACAGCAGAGATGTTGACTTTGTTGTAAGAGGTGCTTCTTGTGAACTATTTCATCATTCTGTTAGCTGTGTGTTCAGTGGCTTGCAAACGTTGACCATTTTTGACTAATGACATGTACTTTTAGTCCCTCTCCCCATGTTATACTTTTACTAGCTTATTGTAATTTTGCTTTTTATAAAAAAATAGTTTAAAAAATCAATCATTTTAATCAGTAATGGTTTGCAGTATAATTGTTGACACTGTAATTTCCCCTTAAAATATAATGTATCTTTTCAAATTACCTTTCTGTTTATTGGATACTAAGGAAGAGCTTAAATTTGGTGTTTCTACCATTTGTAAGCATAAAGCCCTATAGTTCCAGGTAGGGGATATCATTATTATTTTTTTTTGAAAGATGACATCAAGAACATGAGTAAGCAGTTCATTTTGTAGTAACTGAACTAGGGTAGAATGGGAATCTGTCACTAAAATGACTCTTGGAAATACAAAACAGCCTATCTTAACCTTGACTTTTAATCAAAGTCAGATTAGGTAAATCACATGATAAGCTGCACTTTGGATTCCAGGTGCTTGTCTCAAAACCTGTTCCCCTAAATTCTGAATACTTAGCCTACTGAATGACACTAATAGACAAGATGAAAACACATTTCTCTGTTCTGGTGCTTGTGAGAACCCGCTTTCCCCAAAGACCATTACTTCTTGTAGCCTAAAGCGTATTGCCAGACAAACCATCTTTCTGTCACTAAAAGATACTCTTAAAAAAAAAAAAATCAATATTCTCTCAATAACTATAAAAGGCTATTTTAAATACTAAACTTAAAAGCAAGAACAATAATTATCACCGGAATACAAATGCATTATGGTGATAAATGATTGCAGAAGTAACAGAATTGATAATAATAGGCAAGTAAGTTGTTTCATCTATTTTTCTTTTCTACTCTGAATGTTTCCAAGACTCAGAGTCACCACTGCAAACACATCAACAGGAAGTTCCACAACAACTTAACCAAACCTGTAATGCTACAGAGAAGGCGTAGATTGGGTGTGGTATCTCCCTTGTACCCATTGGCTACACCTTCTCCTGAGGGCGGGGGTACAGGAATGGTCATTGTGATTGGTTTATGGAATTTCCTTCTCCTTGGTTCCACAGTGACAATTGGGCTGAAAGTTGCTTTATTTCCAAGGATCTTTTTCACAATTTCATCTGGAACAGGTTGTGCCTGGAGACAAAGGAAAGATCTTAAATTAAAGTGAGTATGTTTTTCTCATCTGAAAGTTGATTTCTTATGTGAGAAAGAAAAAAAAAATAGAATAACTGTAAGATAAACCACTCCTGTCAAAAGTTTCAGTGAGTTCTCCAAATCAAAACAAGTTCCAATTGGTTTGGATAGAACCCATCATATATGATTGACTTAAATAAACCCACAACTTGAATGCTTGTGTCACTATTAGTGATCTTTATAGTGTGTTATAGTATCAACAGAAACCTAATCAAATTTGGGTTGCTTCTTTAATGGTATATTTGCTCTCTGATGTTTTTTTGTTGTTGTTCTACATACTGAGCTTAGTAACCTTTGGTTTAAAAAAAACAAACTTATTTTTCACCAAAGTTAAGTGATACTTTTGAAGAGAAAGACTCTCAAATATGTAGCTCATTTAATAAATGAACTAATCTATTGTTAGTGCTTTTTGTTTGTTTGTTTGTTTTTTACAAGAGCACTGGTCAGCTCTGGTTTGTGGTGGTGCAGGGAATTGAACCTGGGGCTTTGGAGCCTCAGGCATGAGAGTCTCTTTGCATAACCGTTATGCTGTCTACCTACCCCTGCCCGTGTTTTTCATTTGAAATACATCAATGACTGCCCAAATGGCATGATGCTTCAATTAGCAACACTATCAGGGTTAATAATGACAACTATTATCAGAGTAAAGCATACTCTACACTTACGGAGGCAAACTTTTTGTGAACATTACCTGGAGGCCCACTCGGATTCTTTTGGTTAAAGCGCCCTCTGGGAAAGAAGCCTGAACGAGAGGTACCGTGGTGCTTCTCAGAATTCCACCTTCAGGTCCGATCTGGTTGCTCTCTTGCTTAATTCGTGAAACCACTGCAAAATACTGGGGAAAATCCTTCGTGATGATTCTGCAGATACGCTTTTTCCCTAACTCTTCTGGGCTGTCAAGTTCTGCAAAGATAAATGAAAGAAAAAGTCGTGAGAATAAGCTTATCTATAGGACATCTCGATGCAAGTTGAGGTATGGTTCTGATAGTCAAACTGATATTCTGTAGAATAAAAGGATTTCTTTATCATAAAGAGAAAATTAATGCAGTAGTCAGAAATTTCAAGCTTAAGCTATACACTATATATATTACTTAAAGAAAAAATATTTCTATATTTTGAGGAGGAATAAACATCTTCCAAAATAGGCATTTCAGAATACAGGGACAAATTTGTGCTTGCTAAGAAAAAAAATCTCATTCTGTAATTATTTAAAATAGTCTGCACTCACACTGTTAAAAGAATGAATAAAAAAAAATGTATTGCTTCACAAGAAAGGGAATACTCAAATATATCCTAAACACACTAGAAGTTTATTTGGAAATCCACTTCAAATTTATATATATAACCCAAATTATTAGTATCACCAGCTTTTGTCTGCCCACTGATGGCTGTCATACACCAAAGTGACCCTATCCACAAATTCACCTTCCTTTGTCCACATCCACATTTACTTTTTCCTCTGTTGTCTCCACTTTGGTTTTCCCAGTTCTTCACTTAATAGCATTGAACCACTTCTTTTTGTACTTGACACTTAAAGGTCAACGTCCAATTGAGCTTTTTTTGAAATGGCTCAGTCTCATTCCAGCCTCAGGCCCAGACCTTGTTATGGTTGGCCTACTGACTAAAACCAGTTCCTAACTATCTCCCTACTATTGGTCTTCCCCCTAACTCCAGTCCACTGCCCCCTAATGCAGCCAGATGGGTCTTCACCAACTACCCAATTTTAAGCAGAATTCTGGTAGAATTAATAAACGATTTAAAAGAGAGAAAGGAAAAAACACCATATGAATATGGCCTTGAGGGTAAAAGCAGGACTATCTGAAGCCTTAGGTTTGAAGCCTCGTCCTAACTGCTTCAGTGAGCAGTCTGATGTCTCTATCACTGTTTTTGTGGAATAAATCTCCAAGAAAGCATATGTGATCATTTTCAAGACTAGAAAATTTTAGAAAAGGAGATCTCTGAGTGAGAGTTTTATATTCTTTTTACTTTTATTTTTATTGGTCTTCACCAAGGCTCCACTGCTCCAGGATGACCTTTTCAGATAGAGGCAGAGAAACAGAGAGAGAAAGAGAGAAACCACAGCAGTGAATCTTCCTTCAGTGAGGGCTGGATCCAAACCTAGGTCATGCATACAGGATGTGGGACTATATGGAAGCTTGGTAGAGCTTAGGGAAGCTCCCCCCAGACCTCGGATGGAGGTCTGGAAAGACACCTCACTTGTTAGCCTCTCTCCTTATAGAGATGAGCCAAGAGAGAAAAGTCTCCCAGACTCAGTTTCTCCTTGTTAGTCTCTCAAGCTCACAAAAAGCCTACAGGCCTCTCACACTTAGTTTCCCCTGCTGACAGGCCATGTGGTTTCCTGCTTTAAGGTTCACTCACTCAAAGTTCACACATCGGCTTCACCTTTTGATCACAAAGGAGAACACACCCTATCACACACTCCTAACACCAGACAGTGAAAAGCCCCCAAATCTTATTTTCTTGTGCCCTTTGATGTCCTTAATTTACATCAAGCCTTGTTCTTCTTTCTCTATCTCACCCTTACTGGTTTAACCCCTATTCTTCTCTCAAATGCCTTTGGATCATTAAATACCTGCATCAGGAGACTAATTGTTTTGACCTTTATGTGTCATATCAACTCTTGTCCTACCAGCCCCCTACCATAGGGGCAAGCTGACCTTTAAGAAACCTGTAATTTCTGATGTATTTTGTTCTTTGTTTAACTTTCTATATAAACCCAAACCCACCTTCAAATAAATGAGTGCTTGTACCAGAATGCTCCCCGATGCCTCTTTCCTGATCTCTGGGCCCCTTAGAGCCAGAGAGGGAGGGTCGATGACTTATCTCCTGGCTGGATCCACTCCACGGGAGTGCCAGCAACAGGATAGCAACATACTATCCAAATAAACTATTTTGTTGGCATGAGAATTTTATTATTTTTTTAATTAAAATTTAACTAATCTGCATTCCCACCAAAAATGTAAAAGCGTTTCTTTTTATCTATATCCTTATTAGTTCTTCTTTCTTTCTTTTTTTAAGATTTTATTATTTTTTTAAATATTTACTGAAGTGGGACTTCTCCAGTACAAGTCTTTAAAGCAAACTAATTAAAATTTTTAAAAATATCTTTATTTATTTATTGAATAGAGACAGCCAGAAATTAAGAGGGATGGGGATGATAGAGTGGGAGAGAGACAGAGAGAAGAGACACCTGCAGCCCTGCTTCACCACTTGCAAAGCTTTCTCTCTGCAGGTGGGGACGGGGCTTCAACCTGGGTCCTTGTGCACTGCAACATGTGCACTCAACCAGGTGCGCCACCACGGGGCTCCAGTCTTTATTTTTTTTCTCATCCATCCATCTGTATTTTTCATCACTATCAGGACTTCACTAGTCTAAGACAAATTCTTTTCAGATGGAGTCAGATAGAGAGATGGAAGAACACCAAAGCACCAAAGTTCCCTTCAGTATAGCAGGGGCCATACTCAAACTTGGGTCACGTACATGTCAAAGCAGGGGCACTAACCAGATGAGCTGCCTTTCTATCTCATTTCTAGCATTATTTATTTATTTATTTACTTTGGATAGAGACAGAAGAATTGAGAGGGAAGGGGTGGGGAGGAAGGGGAGCTGGGAGAGGAGGAGGGAGACCTGTAGCATGCCTTCACTACTCATGAAGCCTCCCTTCCCCACCCCCCCCCCCCTGCAGGTGGCAACCAGAGGCTTGAAACGGAGTCCTTGCACACTGCAGTGCTCAGCCAGGTGTGCCACCACCCATCCCCTCTTATCATCTTTACTGTATAACATTCTTATAGGCGTGATACGTTATCCATTATTGTCTTGCTTGGCATTTCTACGATAGTATGGGACACTGAACTTTTTGTGTGTGAGCTCACAGAGAGCAAACAAAAGTCCCAGAGGTGAAGCTGGGATACATTTCAGAGAACAAACATGAGAGCCAAACAGCGGGCAGCAGAATGTGATCTGGGAGCAGGGCTGGGGTTCTAATGAACATGAGGTGATCAGGAATACCACTCTGAAAAGAAGAGAGTTGAGGAGAGACTTGAAAGAAGAAGGAGAAGGGCGGGGGAGACAGCATAATGGCGATGCAAACAGACTCTCATGCCTGAGGCTCCTAAGTCCCAGGTTCAATCCCCCGCACCACCATAAGCCAGAGCTGAGCAGTGCTCTGGTGTTTCTCTGTGTGTGTGTGTGTCTCACTCTCTGCATCTCTCTCAAAAATAAAATTAATAATAAAAAAAATTTTTTTTAAAAAAAAGAAAGAAGAAGGGGGAGGCAGGAAAGTAATGACTGAAGAGTATAAAGTGAGGATAGAAGCAAGAGTTGGGCACGATGCAAAGTACGGTGAGGGCAAAGACGCAGCATTTGTCCATTTTTTATAAGAGAAATCTGTAGAGTAATATCTTAGGACACTGGTTATTTGAGGTGTTAAGATTAGAGTTGAGGGCCGAGACATTAAACAAGAGTATTTTACCTTTTGTATATACAGTTGGTTGAGCTGGAGTTGTTATTAAAATAAAGGGAAAGGCCCCAGCCATCAGGAAGGAAGTATTTTTTTTCTTCCTTATTATTTATTACTTACATAAATCTACTGCTCTACAGATTTCTCTTATAAAAAATGAACAAATGATTTTAACGTATATTTAAATTTATGTTTATTTATATATTTAAATATTCATATATTTAAATGATACATATGAAATCGCAGTAGAGGAGATGCAGGATTGACTATCTGAAGTCCTCATAGTAACTGCCTCTGATCAAAATGACAGTTTTATGGTAGTGGACTGAAAGCAAGTTGTATTTCTGTTATGTTTTAATTATTTTCTGTATACTTTCATCACTTAATTTTTTTAAATGTAAAGGTGTGTGTGACAGAGTAAGACAGACAGACCAGAGCACTGCTAAGCTAATGAAAGAGGTAGTGCCAGGCATGGAGCCTGTAGCCTCTGGGACTTGAAACAAGCAAGTACTGGAACAGGCTAACATCTATTTCCCTAACCCCGTTTTTTTGTTTGTTTTTGCAGTTTTACCAGAGTTCTCCAACAGATGGTGCTGTGCACAACATGTAGAAAGCTACATATTTCACTTTTCAGAGCTCAGGGGTATCAACAATCTAACTCAAGAGTCTATGATTACTATCTGTAGTAATTACCATTATTTGTGGTCAGTTAAAAACAGGTCAAGTGAAATGAACAACAAATGAGAAGATATTTTCTTTTTTTTTTAAATATTTATTCCCTTTTGTTGCCCTTTTTTAAAATATTTATTTTATTTATTTATTCCCTTTTGTTGCCCTTGTTGTTTTATTGTTGTAGTTATTATTGTTGTTGTCGTCTTCACTGGATAGGATAGAGAGAAATGGAGAGAGAAGGGGAAGACAGAGAGGAGGAGAGAAAGAGACACCTGCAGACCTGCTTCACCGCCTGTGAAGCGACTCCTCTGCAGGTGGGGAGCCAGGGTTCGAACCGGGATCCTTATGCCGGTCCTTGTGCTTTGCGCCACCTGCGCTTAAACCCGCTGCGCTACAGCCCGACTCCCGAGAAGATATTTTCTTTTCTTTCTTTTTTAAAAGACTTTGTTAATGAGAAAGACAGGAGAGAGAGAAAGAACCAGACATCACTCCGGTACATGTGCTACTAGGGACTGAACTCAGGACCTCATGCTTGAGAGTCCAGTCCCTTAGCCACTGCACCACCTCCTGGACCACAGGAAGATATTTTCCTAGTATGGTCAAAAAAAATTTTTTTTTAATTTATGAATGAGAAAGACTCTGGTACATGTGCTGCCGGGGATCGAACTCAGGACCTCATGCTTGAGAGTCTAATACTTCATCTACTGCGCTGCCTCCCGGACCATGTATGATCAAATTGTTTGGAGAACTTCTGCAACTTATTTTTCCCAATACAACACTTGGGGATCTAATACTAGTTAAAGCATTCTGTGGTGAGTAGTAGTATTCTGTCATGTCAAACCAAATCTACACACAGTGTCGAGAGTAGCACTGACTAAAAGACATGCAAACCATGTAGGTGATTTTAAACATTTTTAAAAGTATACTTTAAAGAGATACATTTTTTATTTATTGGACAGAAACAGAAATCAATAGGGGAGGGGTGACAGAGAGGAAGGGAGATACCCACAGCCCTACTTCACCACTTGTGAAGCTTTCCTTTTGTACGTGAGCAATGGGGAACTGATCCTGGGTCCTTGAGCACTGTAACATGCTCATCCTGACAGGTGCAACACCACGTGGCCTCAATTAAAAACATTCTTGCAATCACACCAAAATAAACAGGTGAAATTAATCTTAAGATAAAATACAAAATGTTTCACTTATTTATATACTTTCCTCATATTTAGGAGCTACTCTCTTCCCTGATCCAGTGTTCTAGTCCCATTTTCAACTCTGATACCGTCTCCCCAGACAATAACTTTAGCTCACCTTGTTGGGCTCAGCTAAAATTAGTAAAGTCATGGCCCCCTTGGAATATACCTAAAGTAGACCTACTAGCCTTTTCCACAGGGGAGACCCCAAATCTCATCTGCTATAGTCTTACCTTTAGATTCTGCTTATTAAACAATTTGTTCTGCTTTATATCTTAATGCTTTTTCACTCACTAAGTTGCAAGTGCTACCATGACGCCAACCGGACTTCACTAGAAAGATGACCTCACCAATGTACCCTGGAGCCCCCCCTCTCCAGAGCCCTGCTCCACTAGGGAGAGATAGAAACAGGCTGGGAGTATGGACCCACCTGCCATCACCCATGTCCAGCAGAGAAGCAATTACAGAAGCCAGAACTTCCATCTTCTGCATCCCATAATGATCCTGGGTCGATGCTCCCAGAGGGATAAAGACTAGGAAAGCTTCCTGTGGAGGGGATGGGATACGGAACTCTGGTGGTGGGAACTGTGTCCCTTTTATTCTATGGTCTTGTTGATCATTATAAAATCAATTTTAAAAAGTTTTACTTAGTCATAGGTGTACATATATGTGTGTCTGTGTATATATGTATGTATGTGTGTGTATTTTTCCAGCATGTAAATAATGTAAAACTTACTATTGCATAGATAGGTATGCAGAAGAAAGAAGAACAGAAGAATAGTGTACTAAACCTGTGTGATTCTTGAGTCTTTGAAATGTGACTAGAAAAACTGAGGAAGGCAATTCTAACTCAGATAAGATTTGTTTATTTGCGAGTCGGGCAGTAGCACAGCGGGTTAAGCGCCTGGGGTGTGAGGCGAAAGGACCGGCGGAAGGATCCCGGTTGAGCCCCCGGCTCCCCACCTGCAGGGGAGTCGCTTCACAGGCGGTGAAGCAGGTCTGCAGGTGTCTGTCTTTCTCTCTCCCTCTCTGTCTTCCCCTCCTCTCTCCATTTCTCTCTGTCCTATCCAACAATGATGACATCAATAACAACAATAACTACAACAACAACAAAACAACAAGGGCAACAAAAGGAGGAAGAAAAGATTCGTTTATTTATGTTTATAAGTGAGGAGACGAATTAGAGTACTATTCAGCTCCGGCATGTGGAAGCGTGCAAGTCCTAGGCTACAATGCTTAGCTAACTCTCCAGTCAATTTTTAATTTTAGTTAATTTCAAATATCTGGGCCCAGTGCACCATCGAATGGACACTGACTGCAGTTCTAGTAGGAATATTGAATAATCGAATAATGTATTCTACATCTTTGAGTATGCATTGCATTATAAAACATGAGGCAGAAGTAGAATTAATTTTTTTTAAGTTTATTTATGTAATCTCATAGTGGTGAAGTCTCAGAGACATTAAAAAAAAAAGAAAAGAGTGATCAAAAGGCAATCCATGGTGGAGTGCAGGACTTGCATGTGTGGGATCCTGAGTTTAATCACCAACAACACCCCATGCAAGTGACGTTCTGCTTCTCTCTCTCATTAGAGAAAATAGTAATGCTTTTAAAATGGAAAAGAACATCATCTTGAAGTCCAGGACATTCATTACATAAATAAATTTAAAAAATAGGGAGACGGAGAGAGGCAAAGCCACTGTAACACCTCACTTTCTTCCAGTGTAGCGGGAACTGAATCTGAACCTGGGCCACAAGCATAGCAGCCCGGACACTGTCTACACCTGAGCTGTCTTAGTAGCTGCCCCTCCATTTTGCATTTAATCAACCATTTTCAAATAGGAATCAGTCATATTTCTATTCAGACAAGCGATGCATCAAACACTACCGTACCAAGGATATCTTTCAGACCTTTTATTATCACTTTCCTAATTTTCTTTTTACCAGGCAACCATTCAGCTCTGGCTTACGGTGGTGTTAGGGATTAGACCTGGGACTTCTGGTGCCTCAGGCACGAGGGTCTATTAAACAAACTGCTATTCTATTTGCCCTCTCTCATCTCTTTTAAAGAAACAATAACAGAGCTCAATTTCCTGGATTCTATGTTACCTTAGAAGCAGTAGACTGAGTTTGGAGTATGGCACCAAAGTAAGAAAGCAGAAGTACACTAGAGTTTGCAGTGAGTACCTCTCTAATACTTCCTCTCCACTTTTCCAAGCTTTGGGTCCATGATTGCTCAACAATTTGTTTGGCTTTGTATGTTAACTCTCTTTTCAGTCACCAGGTTCCAGGTGTCAATAGGATGCCGGCCAGACTTCCCTGGATTGAAGACCCCACCAGTATGTCCTGGAGCTCAGCTTTCCCAGAGACCCACCCTACTAGGGAAAGAGAGAGGCAGACTGGGAGTATGGACCGACCAGTCAACGTCCATGTTCAGCGGGGAAGCAATTACAGAAGCCAGACCTTCTACCTTCTGCAACCCACAGTGACCCTGGGTCCATGCTCCCAGAGGGATAGAGAATGGGAAAGCTATCGGGGGAGGGGGTGGGATATGGAGATTGGGCGGTGGGAATTGTGTGGAGTTGTACCCCTCCTACCCTATGGTTTTGTTAATTAATCCTTTCTTAAATAAAAAAAAATTTAAAAAAAAATAAAATAAAATAAAAAAAAAAAAGTAGACAGAATTCATTTGATAGATTTTTAAAAACTAAAGAGCTTTTTTTTAAAATTCTGACTTTTTTTTTCCTACCACTCCCATTACCAAATGTCTGTGTCCCCATCCAAATAGATTTCCATTCCAGATCATTAAAAGAGGGTACAAATTCTAGGTTTAAAAAACTGAGCACTGGATGGAACCCACTGCAGCAAAAAATAAAGACTAAATGAGAAGGTGTAGTGGGTTTCTTCATGTATCAAATTAAAAATGAAATAATGAAGGAACCATCTTATACACATTTGATAAATGTAATTCAACTAGATTTCAGACTGAGCTCAAGCCTTACCTACCAAAACTTGTATGCTATACCCCAAACTTTCATTATTATAACATCCTACCCTCCAAAAAAATAGAAAGGGAAAAATAAAAATCAAGCGATCTTTGCAACAACAGAAGAAAGATAAAAAGAACAAGGAGAGGAAGAGGGAGAGGGGGAGGGAGAGGAAAAGATAAAAGATGAACAGCACCACCACAACAATAATACCCTCTTCTTTCTTGAAGGTTCTACTACTCAAAATTCTTGTGAGAACAGAAGTGTACATACAATTCATGAGGGTTAAGGTTCTATCCTTTCCTCTCTGTCTTCCACCAGCCATCTTTTGGTTCCTGGTTAGTTGTTAGCATGACAGAAATAGAGCACAAAATAAAGCAATAACCAGAATACTCAAGACTTTATCAAAGACAAGATTCGTTTGACCTACTAGTTTTCCTAGTTCATAACAATTAAGCTGCATCGGCGATCTGACCCTTGATAATGTCTCTTGTTCAAATATCTCCTATTGAATTCCCTTTACCATAAATGAGCTCAAAAGTACAATTTATAAATACCCTACTGACTTCTTTACAGTAAGTCACACTTCTTGGAAAGTCCTGAAACCCAACTATGTAAAACTCACGTTGTGGGGTGGGCATTGGCACACTCGGTTAAGCGCACATAACACTATGTGCAAGGACCATCACAAGGACTGCTTCCTCGCCACAGTGGGAATGTTTCACAAGTGATAAAACAGGTCTGCAAGTCTGTCACTCTCTCTCTCTCTCTCCTGATCTATCTCCCCCTCCCCTCTCAATTTCTCTGTCCTATCCAATAAAAAGAGGAAAAGGAAAAAAAAAAAAGGCCACCAAGAGCAGTGAATTCATAGGGCTAGCACTGAGCCCCAGTAATAACCGTGGTGGCAAAAAAAAAAAAAGCATCTTACCTAATATTTTGGTCACTGATGTATACTAAATGCAACTGTTGTGATTAGACAATAATTCTTATAAGAACTTTCAAATTGTGCATAATTGTGTTTTCAATTCTACATTCTATAGGGAATACAGAGCATTAAGTATTAAAGTTACACATACTTCTCTTGCCATGTGTTGAGATTATGATAAATTTTAAAGACTATGAGACCCACCTATAGGTATGAAATTTATTCATAAATTTTTTAAAAAAAGAACTTTCAAATCCTTTACATCACATGATCAAATTTAGTAACTAGAGCACCTCCAGGGAAAGTCAGGTTCAAGCAGGAGGAAGACAGACCCGGAGTAATAAGAACGGGATTAGGATGTTATACAGACTGGATCTCTCACCCTTTCATTACTTACTATCTGTGTGGTGCTGAGTGCTCGTTCTCCCTAAACTTTAGTTTAGATCGATAAAGTGAGGGAACCTCATTGGGAACTAATGGAGAAAAAGATGAACTCTTACATGCAAAGCTGTTAGCAAAGTGATATATAAGAAATACTCAATCTGGGAGTCGGGCTGTAGCGCAGCGGGTTAAGCGCAGGTGGCGCAAAGCACAAGGACCGGCATAAGGATCCCGGTTCAAACCCCGGCTCCCCACCTGCAGGGGAGTCGCTTCACAGGCGGTGAAGCAGGTCTGCAGGTGTCTATCTTTCTCTCCTCCTCTCTGTCTTCCCCTCCTCTCTCCATTTCTCTCTGTCCTATCCAACAACGACAACAACAATAATAACTACAACAATAAAACAACAAGGGCAACAAAAGGGAATAAATAAATATTAAAAAAAAAGAATCTTTAAAGAAAAAAAGAAATACTCAATCTACAAATCGTTGTCCTGAGTGTCGTGAATCTTGTGGTCAAAGAGCTCGTGAGTTTTGAAGTCTTGGCTCTTCCACTTGCGATGCCATCTACTCTGACGCTGGAGGACAAAACATGTTGTTCTGATTTGTTTAAAACTACTATGTCACTGTCAAGTCAAGTGCCTGAAAACAGTGTCTACCTCAGGTAGGCACACTGTTCCAGATCACACGAAGAAGCCCTGTTGGATGGATCAACCTGCCAATGCCCATGTCCGACAGAGAAGCAATTACAGAAGCCAGAATTTCCACCTTCTGCACCCCACAAAAATAATTCTGATCCATAGTCCCAGTGGGGGAGAAGTGACAGAGAAAGACGAGCCAAAGGGCACCGAACTCCAACTCTACCAGGACCCCGCGAGAGAAAAGGAAAAAGGGAGGGACATCTGGATGCAGAAATAAGTGTATGTGTTACTTGGAAAAGAAGAGAAGATGGGACCACGGTGAGGAGGCAAAGGCAAATATATCCAGAAATAAGATAGTTGTAGAAAGAATAGGTAATTCTGTATCTGCAGCCCTACGAGAACTTCTGTAGCTTATAATGGAGGGACTGGGGATTCAGAACCCTGGTGGTGGGAATGGTGCAGAGTTGCACCCCTGTTATCTTGTAATTTTGTAAATCAATATTAAATCACCAACAAAAAAATAGAAGCTTTGGTCATGACTGATGATTATAACACTAGCCTACCACATCAGTCAGTCAGAAAATAGTTTAGTTGATCTAGACTTCCAACTTGTGAACACATTTTTTTTTTCTTCCCTGCAAATCCCTTTGTCTCCTATGCTATGTTCTCAAAGGAAGAATGTTATAAATGCACTTTGCTTAGAACATAAATGTCAGCTGCTAATTCAGTTTCTCATTACTAAGCAAAGCAGACTCTATTCCTGGATGACCTGAAAGGATAATGGTAGGTATTTGGGAAAAGCTGTAGTTGAGAAGTAAGGTGGAGTGGAATTCTTTCTAGCTTTAGCACTAGGGACAAAATATCAACAGGTATGTTAACGAGGCAGGTGTGTTAGCCCAAGTCTATTGCAGGGGCTAGAATGACACAGGACAGTTGGTCTGGGTGTGAAAAACCTGCTCTTGCCACGAAAGTATCATGTGGCAGAAGCGAGTTTTCTTTTTAGCGGCAGACACAGATCTTGCTCTGGCACTTGTCAATTGATATTTTCTCAGTAGAGAAAAACTACTGGGGGTGTGGTGGGGGAGATACTAAAAAACAAAACAAACAAACAAAAAAAACAGAGAACATTCAATCCCGTCCTAAAAAAAAACTAAAAAACTTCATCTTTAAAGTTCACGAAATTGAATCCACCCTGTAGGTTTAATTATTGATTAACATCTTACATTAATTAAACTCGCAAAGTTCAACTAGACACACTGAAACCTGTGACGCTACACACAAGAACCCAGAAGTCGTAGTTTATGTAGTTTGGGGTTATGCTTGTCCTTGACAGTATCTGTCAGGAGAAGAAACTTACCTCCTGACAGTAGATCTTTAACATTTGAAACTGAAAAGCTTGAGCAGTGGTCTCGTCTTTCTTTGTTCAATATAGTGACCATCATCTCCTGTGGCTTTATAATACTCAGAGCTGGGCTAGTGAAAACTGACATGTACTACAAATGTCAAATGCACCAGCTGTACAGAAGCTTCTTCAGTGCTGTGGGTGCCAGGCCTGAACTTGGGTTGCACACATGACAAAGTCGAACACTATCCAAGAGAGCTATTTCACCAACCCTCTTTTTTTTTTTTCCTTCTTCTTCTAGAGTTTAACATTAGTGAAGTTTAGGGATGAGTGAAAAGACTTTCTCTCCAGATAGAAAAACTGAACTCTGTTCCTTCTTCACTATCACTGGAATTGGGTAGTGACTAGCCACATCTAGACCATGCCTGACACAGGTGACTCAAGGATACTTAAGTCAAGGATCCTGCCCTCAGGAGTATACCGAAGGAAATAACATCAATCAAAAAATTGTTGTAAGGGGGGAGAGGGCTGGGTGGTGACTCACCTGGTGAGCGAACATGTTACCATGTGCAGGGACCCAGGTTCAAGCCCTCGGTCCCCACGTGCATGGGAAAAGCTTCACAAGGGGCGAAGCAGTGCCACAGGTCTCTATCTACCTATCTACCTGTCTCCCTCTCAATTTCTGGCTATCTCTATCTAGTAAATTAATAAAGATAATTAAGATAAACGTTGTAGTACAATACATTTCAAACATCATTAGTTTGTGTATTGCACCAAAGTAAAAGACTCTGGGCTGGGTGGTGGTGGGGGGAGAGTACAGGTCCTGGAAAATGATGACAGAGGACCTAGTGCGGGTTGTACTGTTATGTGGAAAACTGAGAAATGTTCTGCATGTACAAACTATTGTATTTACTGTCAAATGTAAAACACTAATCCCCCAATAAAGGGAAAAAAACATTAGTCTCCATTTCTCTCTGTCCTATCTAACAACAATAACAGCAGTAATGACGACGATGACGATAAACAAGGGCAAAAAAAAAAAAGGAAAATAAATAAATAAAAAGAAAACCCTTTCCATTAAAACAAATCTGTTCCTAACAGTTACAAAAAAGAAAGGAAGGAAGGAAGGAAGGAAGGAAAAAATAAAGAAAGAGAAACACCAAAAAATTGCTATGACTTTTAAGAATGAGAAAGACCAATTAAGTTGTATATGAGAAACTGAATGCGTACCTACCACACTTACCATGTCAAAGGAAAAGTAACACAAACTCTACCAATTGTTCTGAAACCTTTTTTTAAGAAAAAAAAAAACACCTTTGGCTTAGGGGAAAGTAAAGATTAATGAATACTGCAACAATCTGGGAGAAAACTGGACGAGATGAAAGAAAGGGTCTGGAAATAATAACTCGAGAAATAAATGTTAACGTATCTGCTTTAAAATGCTCTGCATACTTCACATACTTTCCATTATTATTCCACCTCCTCCTTACACTTTCTTTTTTTTTTTTTTGACTTAGGAAAATTTTCCCAGTGTTGCACAGATTGATATTTTTGATCAAAGACTCAAAAGAATCATCAGAATGTTTATACATATGTATTATGCAGTGAGGGAAAGCTTGCTCCATCAAAAGAAACTTTTCATGGTAGGTAAAAACAGTAACAAAGGCTACAGAACCTCAGGTTTAGATAAAAATACGAATATGGATACAATCCAGACCACATCAAATCGATGGGGGTTACAATCAACAACATTTATACCCCTTTCCCCTATGAGGGAGCTACTCTCTTCCCTGATCCAGCTTTCTGGTCCTTTTTCCAGCCATGACATCATCTCCCCAGACAATAACTTGGATCCACCTGCATATCAGATTTCAGGCTCAGGGAAAAAAAAAAACAAAAAACTAGTATAGCCACAGGCCCTTTGGAATATAACCAAAATATGCCTACTAGCTATCTACTGAATGGAGATTCCACCCCAACCAACTCTTCATCTGAACTATTCCAGCCTTTAGGTTCATGATTAGTCAACAATGTGTTTGGCTTTATATGTT